>NC_051154.1:415038633-415158761 GCF_013339745.2 Dermacentor silvarum
CAGCGCCGCGGAGAAGAGGGCTCGAGCCGCTGCCACGAAACGGCAGGGGCGACAGGCCGATCCCGGACTTAAAGTCGACCCCATGGCTGCTTCGCATACTACTCAGGGTTCCCCTACGGGAAGATGGTGTAATTTTTTTGCAGATGTTACCCGCAGTTGATGATAGCGGATACGGGTATAAATTATTCCTTGTTGTTCAACTTGGTTGAAAGCTTGCGCTTAACCTGTGCGCTTTTTTTGTTTCTTTGTGTGTCGGAGCGCCTGTCACAGCACAATGAGCGATGAAGTAGTAAGAATCCTTACTCGCCACTCGACTCCTTACTAGAGGAGTTACTCTTGGGCCCCATTTTCTGTAGCATCGAGCCTAGGCTTCTCTTTAATTTCATGTTGCAGCACTTAAATTTGTTGCATGTGTATTCTGTAAAACAATGAAAATGAATTTTAGAGACATCATTTAGGGAAGTGCAACAATGAAACAATATGAGGAACAATGTATGGCCATATATTTGCAAAAATACAACGGTCATGCAGCTTGAACTATTTCCTGAATTGGTGAGTCAACCGAGATGACATAGAATTGATATAAACTGATATTCAGACTTGTTAACATTTGCTAGCGCTGCTGACATAAACACAGGGTTAAAAACGTGCTGCGATTCGGCAATAAGAATAACGGGTTCAGCTCCAGTCTGTGGCGGCAACAGTGCATGTGAAGGGGCAGCAAGGCATTGCAGCTGGCGCCACACATCGAAGCTTTCCTGTACATGTAAAAATAACCTAGTTGGATCCAACTTGATTTTTTAGTATCCTGTGGCAGGCGCGTAGCCAGGGGGGGGGGGGGGGGGGGCTGATGGGGCTTCAGCAGCCGGCATGCACCACCGACCAAAACTACCACCGACGCCGGGAATCATTCCGGATTCTGTCTACAATGTATTTTTCACGCTCGAAAAGACATTTCGGCACGAACATTGTGAACTCGAGCTGGATTTTGAGGCAACACCCTTGCACCTGGAGTCAACTAACACAAGGAGCCCCATCCGAGCACAAACTTTCAAGGGCTTTTCGATAGCGAGCGGGCGCGTTGCGGCCTCTCGCAGCGGCCACAGCATCTAAGGAGCGCATGGATTTCAATTCCGAAACTTTATGGCTATAAGTTCTCAAAATTTTGACGCGAAAGGTGTACCGACATTCCTAAAGGCGTGTTTTAGTTTTTCAATTCTGGAACTTTATGGGGTTAATGCTCTTATAAACTTGGGCCAACGCGTGCAGTGGAGCCCTCGTGTCCAAGCCGTTCCAGAAATGAAAGCACGCGCTCGCAATCTTCCACACACGCGAAAATACTAAATATCACCCTGACTGTGAGCTAGCAGCTGATACTTTTCTCCAAAGATTTTCAGGAAGCGTGCCCATTGTGATCGATCAGCTGGACCAGGGCACGCAAAGTAAAATATGAGAAAACAGAAGAAAGTAAATGGCCTATTATTGAGGAAATTCTTTTTGCGGACGACAAGGTCTGGCTCTCCGTGGCCACAGGGACAGTGGCCCTATGGATTTAAGCATAGCCACCGCTGAAAATGCAGGTATTTTCAGAGAGCTTCTTCGCATGCGTGCTGATTGTGGAGATACATGTCTGAAAAACCACTTGGAAAGTTGCCCCAGTAATGCCTCGTATTTAGGCCCAGATGCACAAAACCAAATTATAGAAAATTGTGGTGAAATTATCAAAGAAAGCCTAGTTGCAAAAGCAGGCTGCTTCTCCATACTTCCTGACGAAACGACGGACATCGCTGAAATCGAACAGCCTACTGTTTGTGCAAGGTACCTAAACAAGGAGGCCAACGACATCGAGGGAGTGTTTTAGGTTTTAGCACCGGAATAGCTACCCTCTCTCATTGCGACTGCAGGCTCTATGTAAATGTGTACAAACTGCTGCAGATTCTAGTCACCCTTCCATGACCACTGCCAGCACAGAGAGAATATTTTTAACAGGAGTTTACTAAAAAAGTACTTGCGCTCTACAATGTCTGTGGAACGCATGCTTAGGCTGGCGCTTCTATATACCCAATGAGACGTCGGCATCAACGTGTCCGAAGTCATTGACCGCTTCGCTCAACCTCCCCGCCGGGAGAAGTTTGTCCTTTATATAGCGAAGCAGCAAAATTAATGGAAGTAAAAAGCTCTGTTCCGTCAGGTCCATAGGTTCGTAATTATGAAAACGTCTGACTGTTCGTTAGCTTTTAAAACCGCAGAAATTTTAGCCGTTTATTCTAGCAGTTAGCGTCATGATCAAAATTATCATGCGAATACGAAAATTACGAGGACATCAATAACCAATTTTGACCGACCTTGCTCATTGGAAGACCGGCCCACCCGGCGTTTACCAAAACCACACTCCGATATTAGGTAGTTAAACTTACCGCATTATCTGTGGCTTTGGTTTGTCCTTTTCCTTCCTTTTTGGCTACCTGCTTTTATTTATTTTCTGAAACGAAGCAATACCCTCCTTTAATTTTGTATGCAGAAAAATTGTTGCCCTGTGCAGGCTGTTCAATTACACATTTTCGTACTGATTTATGGATTATTCCTCTATTATTCTACCCACATGGCGCTGTCGCAACCGCCGCATGGCCCGAGTACATATCGCGATTTCTGCGATCATAGTTTTGTTCTTGCCTAGATCATCTGTCTTTCTGTGCGCAAAGTTTACTATCTGTGACTGCGCAACATGTTTATTTGTCTTGTTTGACGCATTATATACAGTGACGTTTGCTTAAATACGTAGATTTATTGGAGACTTAGACGTATATTTGAATATCTTGTTGCGAGGTTTTGTGTATACAAGCAGTGAACTTTGTTTCTAGTGACTATTTTTTTGCCCTTTAGCGAGTTGTATCTTCGCATTTGTATATTCCATTCTATCTTCGCATTTTTAATGTATATTTTGCAGAACTCCTATTTTTTATTTGTGCTCGCTGTTGCGAGTGTAATCTCGGTGTAATTACAATACACGACCGGTAACAGCTGCTCCTGCGCAATCTATTGCAACGAGGGATAGCGTCAATGAGGGATAGCGTCAATGAGGTTTTTTTCCTGGCCGTTGCATATGTGTAAAAATATAAACAAGGTTCTTGAAGGACAAAGATTCATCAAAATATTTGTCCTCAACTTATTCATTTCATGACCTTTACGTTTTTCACATGAGCTGCATGCGCTGCTTTGCTGGGGTGCGATCGCGCAAACAGCTCGCTTTCCGCACGTTCGGTTTGACTGTTACGTCACAAAGTGGGAAAGCTGCGCTACCGCCCCGCTGTCTCTGACGGCCGCTGACGCAATCACAATTCTGACCGATCACGAGAAGGCTAAAGTTCGTGTGATATTTTCTTTACTTATGAAATAGACAAAAAAACGCGGCAGCATTCATATCAGTGAATTCTGCCCCAATTTTTAGGACATACGAATATATTCTTTTTATTAAAAAATACATATTTGACTTCACAGTGCGTAGCGTTCAATAATTAATTTGCAGCATCTAATATACAATGACATTGGCAATACAGTTATTATTCACGTATTGCGTCTCTCGACAAATTCTTTAAGGAGGAGGCCGCGCTGCAACCTGAGCCCCCCCCCCCCCCCCCCCCCCGAACAAAATTTCTGGCTACGCCACTGTCCTGTGGCAACTGCACTGTAGTGTTCACGCTAAGCAGGCATACGCGAGATTTGCAGCGGCAAAATTATTTCACAACTCGTTAGCGCTTTCATTTGTAGCAATGAACAAATTCAACGGAAACATCCAACCACTAATGAAAACACTGCATACACCTTAATAAGGCCTACACACCTGTTTCAATGGTAACACATTAGGTTAAGGCCCCTTTGGTGAATAATGCACCAGTGTATTGGAAACAATAAAGCATGGAGAGCCAACAATGTTCATGCACATAAAAAATAACTGCAGAAAGAGAGAAACGAATAATGTTGACTTAAAATGCCCCATTAGAGTAGGCCAGAAGACATTTAAGGAGAGAAAGCTGGTACGAAACACAGAACAAAAGCAACTAGCTAAATCATATCTCAATCTAAGCATAAAGTGGTACAGTTGACCTGGGCGAGTTATAGCTCGACAAGGCTTAGACTGCAATGAAAAAAAATGGAAGGATGCAATTAGGAAACCTGTAGGCATAAATTGCACTTATACCAGTATCTTTTTGTTATTTACAACAAAATTTCTAAAAATCTGCTGTTGCGGATATCAACATTTTGCTTCTACAATTCATTAAAAAAGCCCAACATTATGTGCGCTAATTGTTTTTAAGTGCATTGAGGGCACCTATTGTAACAGCATGAACATCGCTATTGATATCCAAGACATCTTTAGTTAGAGCTGATTTAAATAACCTGTACTACATTCAAGGTATAGGTACTCAAAATGTTTGGCAGAAAGCATTGGTGTTCCAGTGACAGTCCTGCTGCAGAAAATGAGGGGAACTGCGAGACCAGTGCATTTTGCAGAACACTTTAACAACACAAGCTCAAAGTTGATGCTTATTGAATTGATAATAATGAATACGTTTGGATACTTATAAACTACTATTGCTTAATTGAAACACGCGCCCTAAAATCAGAAATTACAGATGATAATTATCTCAACAAGCCAGCCTTGAGCTATAATTTGTTGAGCATGTGATGCCTCGTATTTAAGTGACTCCATTTCAGAGGTGCAATGATGGTATCTGCAATTCCTGAAAATTCTAGAGATTAAAAATAAAAAAAATGGTGTAGCACGGGATAGGGTGCATTGCAGAACAAAAAAAAAAAAAACAAATCGAGAAGCCTTGATTCCTCCCGCAGCAAAAATGACTGAGGCTGACACAAACGATGGTCAGAGTGGGTTTAAACATATTTTCAAATTCAGTTTATTTTGCAAAAGTCGAAGGCGGCAAATGAAGGAGATATATTACACGACACAGTACTGTAATGTCATCAAGCTGAAAAATTTGGTTTCTGGAACAGACGTTTCTTCAGAAGCATTTGTTATATTAGGGTGTACTGCAAACAAGTCAAGTAAGCTTGCAAAAAAAGGGCAAAGTGCTTTTGGCCAGATATAAAAAAAATTCTTGCAAGCTTCACACACAGGCAAGCAATCAGCTTTCCACTACGACTCTTGCGAGTAAATAAAAAAATGTTTTTGCTCGTTTTTCTAAACTTGAAATATCATGACACGCTGGAAAAAATGTTCACATTGCAACCATCAACTCATCTTTAACTACAGAGAATGTCACAATATGTAAATGATTGTCGGAAAAAATTATGTATCCTAAGTAAGCCTTGCTTTTCCTCGCTTTATTGCTTATGCACAACCTTTCCTCCACTTGTTACGTCTTTTTACATAAGAATTACTTGTAATGGTCACCTCATGTTCTTAGTTATCGAAAACAGTGACATTCCAAGGAATGCGTAGACCTTCTTTTGGTCCAATGCAGTTTGACAGGATTATCCTTATGGCTATTTGCCGGCCGGCCAAAAAGAGCTGTGTTCATTAATTCATCACTGAAAAGAACCTTCATCCGAGCCCTTGCAAATTTGCATGGAGTCTCTCAGTATTGTGGGCGTTTATTACACACATCTTCCTCATCTGTATGTTATCATCATCATCCTCAGACTTTTACCAATCCTCCTCTTCGCCTGTATATGTGATCATCATGATCACCTGTGTGCTGCGCTGGTTCGCTGAAGAGCTTCCGGGCCTAATAAACGTCATCCCAACCGAGACGTCACAAGTGGTGGAGTGTGCTCTTCGGTCCTACGTGCTCTAGCCATCCGGTCTGCCTCCTGGAGCTTAGTTCAGGTCGCCGCTTGCGCCCACCGTCAGCTTGCATGCCGCAGGACGTGCAGCCTGGCGCCCCTATCGCCACCATTCCGACATCGCAAGTGCCTCCTTCCTTTATCATCGACAGCCCCCAGCGTGACCCCCATCTCTTCACTGGTCTTCGCGGAGTGGATGTCGAACACTGCTGGACGATTATGAGCGAGTCAGTTCCGCCAATCACTAGGATGATGTTCATAAACTCCGCCATGTCTCCTTGTATCTGTAGGTGTGGCGAAGACGTGGTTATTTAACCACGAGACCGACTTGACCAACTGGACTCTCTTCAAGCTCCAGCTTCGTGAAGTGTTCGGCACACCAGCCGTTCGGTCAACTCTCGCCAAGAAAATCCTCGATGCTCGCAAACACCTGGGCGAGTCGTACACCTCGTACATCGAGGACGTCCTTGCACTCTGCCGACGTGTGAATTCTTCGATGTCAGAGTCGGACAGGGTACGTCACATTCTAAAAGGCATTGGAACTCTTGCCTTCAATGCCCTCGCCACTAAGAATCCGGCGAAATTCGCTGACGTCGTCACCATTTGTCAGCGCCTCGATGCGCTCAAGTCTGTCCGCCTACAGCCCGGCATTGACGGTGTCCATTCTACGGTGGACCAAGATCTACGTACACTGATACGCGCGCTCATACGCGAAGAGTTGCAATCGATGGGGTTACCCTCACCTTCGACGTGTCCCAGCCAACGTTTTGGTGGGTCATTGCGGGACATTATCAGGGAAGAACGGGCGTCCTTGACCTGCGCTGTGCCAGTACGAGCTCCTGTCCCTCACGCATTACCGACTAGCGCACTACTGACATACGCGCAAGTTGCTGCGAAGCCTCTCGGTCACGTCACTTCTCCGTTGCCGCTACCAACTTACGCGTCGGTTGCTACTGCGCCCACGGTTCACTTCCCGTCATCACCGCCAGAACCTTCATCGGCCCATCTGACCTCACTGTCCCACGGTACACCGAAAACCCCCTACTACCCCCCTTGGCGTCCGTCTCGTCCTACGTGCTATTATTGCGGCTATCGCGGCCACATATCACGTTTTTGCCGCAAGCGCCAGCAAGACGAGCGTCGCGGCTACGATATGTGTAAGCGCGATTGTTATAGTGGGGCCTCTTACCAAGGGCGGTGTTACTCTTCGCCTTCGCACCGCTCTCCATCTCCGCCTGCATCACCTGAAGCACGCGGCGCTTACCGTTCAGCCAGACGCCGTTCCCCATCGCCCTTCCGCCGCTCATCGTCACCACTTCGGCCTGCCTCACTTACCTCTACCGTTCGCGCGGAAAACTAAGCGATGCAGTTTCCGGAGGCAAAACTGCATACACACATAAGACTGAAATTGCTCCAGCGCGCCCATCCAACATGATTCGCGTGTATGCTGAAGGAGTACCAGTGGATGCTTTAGTGGATACTGGTGCGGCTTTGTCTGTTATGAAGGCTCATTTGTGTTCCCGTCTAAAGAAAGTTACGACGCCTTACGAAGGTCCCACGCTGGTTGCAGCAGAAGGGAACTCAATTCGACCTTCTGCCTTCTGTACGGCGCGTGTACTTATTGATGACATTCTCCATCACATACAGTTTGCGGTGCTATACCCGTGCTCTCACCAGCTGATTTTGGGATGGGATTTTCTATCTTCTGCGTCTGCTACTATTTGTTGTGGGCAGCGTTCGGTACACCTTACCGACACCGAACACTTGCTTGGCGAAGAAACCCACACGCCATTTCACCTGACCGCTGCGGAAGATACGGAACTACTGAACTACTCCCAGGACAAAACCAACTTGTTACCCTCCTATCCAACGACATTGACCATGGTGACGTCTTGGTCTTCCCTTCTTCCCGTTGCCTTACTAAAGGCATAGCATTTACATCAGGAGTTGTTCGATTTCACAATTGATCTGCACTGGTCACTGCCTCGAACGGAACACCAGAAAAAAGCCTACTTCCGCAAGGCACAACCGTTGCATGCGTCGCCGATCTGGAGCCTGTCTGCGTCTTGCCACTTACACCAGTCTCTTCTGGGGACCCATCTTCTGGTGATTCTTCTTCGGCCGCCGCCCTTACAGCAGTCATCAGCACCGAATTGAAACGCGCGCAGACACAACAGCTGCTGGCTTTGTTGAAAAAGGACGCTAACTCTTTCGACGTCTATTCTTCGACGTTAGGCCAATCAACCGTTGCAGAGCATCGAATTCTGATAGACGACACATCAATCGTGCGGCGCCGCCCATACCATGTCTCTCTAGCCGAGCGGAAAATCATCGAAGACAACGTCGCCGACATGCGGGAACGCAAGGTAATTCACCCCTCGGCTAGTTCTTGGTCGTCTCCTGTTGTCTTGGTCCGCAAAAAAGATGGCTCCGTGCGCTTTTGGGTCGATTACCGGGAGCTCAATATGATAACACGAAAAGACGTCTACCCTATGCCCCGCATTGACGATGTCCTTGATTGCCTCCAATGTTCGGAATACTTTTCCAGCCTCGATCTGCGTTCCGGTCATTGGCAAATCTCCATGCATGAAGTCGATAAAGACAAAACGGCGTTCGCAACCCCCGATGGACTGTACGAGTTCAACGTAATGCCTTTCGGGCTCTGCAACGCGCCCGCGACTTTTGAGCGCATGATCGACACCGTGCTGCAGGGGCCACGCCACCGCAGTCGCGATGCTATTCTCACCGTTTGCCTTTGTACAGGTGCTGGTGACTGGGCTTGGTCTTCTGACCCCTACATCATCAATTGGGCTCCCCATCATACAAGAAGGAAGGAGTGCTGATGCATCGACTGGAAATGCCGTGAGTGCAGTGGAAAAGTGCGTCCTATCTGCGAGCGGGCAGCAACCATCGCCACCAATTCTGGACGCGGGAGAATCCCTCGTCTGGCAACATGGAACTTTGTCAGTTGATCTGCCAAATATAAGGGGCGTCAGCTTCGTCGACCCGTCGGGCCACGCCGCCGCAGTCGCGATGCTGTTCTCACCGTTTGCCCTTGTACAGTTTAGATATCACCATTTCTATACTTTTCGTGATGACAATGTCTGCCTTGTTGCGGTGTCGTGGCCACCTGATTGTTGCAAGCGTTTTCGAATAGTTGCGATGTACCTATGGCGGTTCTTGTTGCTGGGTGGCGAACCCCGGTCCGATGTCAAAGGCGCAAGAAGAGAAGCTTGACTCAGTGTGCAATGCGATGCTGCGTCTAGAGGCAAATAATACAAGCCTTTTGCAATCTGTCAATAAAATTCTATAAATGCATAACACCCTTAAAAGAGACTTAGATACGCTTACAAAACGCATCGATGACCTTGAATCTAAACCTGTGCCTATGCCCTGTAAACAGCCTTCTCAAACCTGCAACAACGATGTTAGCAAACTCCAAGAAAAAGTTGATGACCTAGAAAACCGTGCACGAAGGTCGAATGCATTGTTCTTTGGCATTGAAGACACCGACCGTTTAGAAACGCAGGAAAGTACCGAGACCATAGTTCGAGAATTTTGTGTAAACAAACTAGGTGTTTCAGTCCAGTCTATTGCGAGGGCCCATCGCCTGGGCCGCTTCTCAAATGAGAAAAATCGGCCAATAATAGCGAAATTCTACAATGAAAAAGAACTAGAGGCACTGCTACGCAATGGTAGCAAGCTCAAGGACACCACATTCAGGATAGCACGGGACTACTCTGTTGCTGTGCGCGATAGGCGTCGTAAACTTTGGCAGTTCTCAAAGTCAATAAAGAAAGAGGGTGATCGTTCTCGCCTACTTGAACAAGCTTTTTGTAAATAATGACGCTTACGTCTTGGACTCGGATGCCAACTGCGCCGTTCGTTTGCAAACGCCCGAAAATGGTGCGCCACAAGTGGAAAATCCAGCCTCGGGAAGTCGCCATGAATGACCCAATCATCCGCCTGCCTTAGCACAATCAACTAACTCTTCTTTGCCACCGCCCTATAAGCATAGTCGTGATAATGCATTGTGCTTCATTTATACAAATATAAGAAGCATCCTCTCGAAAATTGTCCCACTTTCCTCGCTTATGGACTCGTGTTCTGCATCAGTAATCGCTGTCACGGAAACGTGGCTTACAGACGATGTACCAGACGACATTTTTCTTACACATGCTTCGTATAATATATTTCGCTGCGACAGAGCGAATCGCCGCGGCGGGGGTGTTTTGTTGGCTATAAAAAGTTAGTTGTCCTGTTTACCATATATGATTACTACATTTCTTGAATGCGTATGGGTGTTGTTAAAATATAGTAGGGCTGACATACTCATTGGTGTTTTTATCGCTCCCCAGACATGGGCAGTGGTTTTGCTGAAGAGTTTTTTCGCATTTTGAGTGAAGTGTGTAACCGCTTTTCAAATTGTTCTCTGTTGATATTTTGGTGATTTTAATTACCCACACATTAACTGGACAACACTATCTGTCGCGGCAAATGAAAGAGAATCTAACTCATTTCTTCAGTCATGTTTAGATTTTTCTTTATCTCAACTTATCATGCAACCAACACGCCGCACTGCCACTTGCTCGAGTATTCTCGATCTAATCCTTACTAATGTTCCCGATATTTGCGCCATCATTAGACATTTAGATGGTTTCTCCGATCATGACGTCATTACTGGTAACATAGTGTGTACACCTATCAGTAGGAAAATCATTACAAAGAAAATTAAATGCTATAATAGAGCTAACTTTGATGGAATAAACGCCGATTTATATCTTTTTGCAGATCAGTTTCGTCATAATTACCTGTCCCGTACAGTTAACGATAACTGGACTGCGTTCAAAAATGTGTTTACTGGCCTTATTTGTAAATATATACTAACCATAACGATTACGAGTAACAGTTCTACCCCGTGGTTCAACCAAAAACTGCGGCGCCTAAACAACAAAAAAAAAAGCGACTGTATAGGCAAGCCGTCAAATGCAATCACTCATCATCGTGGCTTAACTACAAACAGTGCGACAGGGAATACCAGGCTGTGCTTAAAACCACTCGCCGTCACTTTTTCAGCCACGAACTATCATCCCTGCTGACTAATAACCCTCGTAAATTTTGGCAAGTAATCATTCCAAACAATCATCCTGATGTAATGCTTACTGATCACACAGGCACCACTATTCTCGAGTCAAGGTGTGCACAGGCATTAAACGACACATTCTCGTCTGTATTCACCCGCGAGGATATCACTTCATGCCCAGTCATAGGTACACTTCCCGATATCGCGATGCGGCAGGTAATTGTTAGCGAGTCCGGTATCATATCATTACTTAATAATCGTAAGGTGTCATCTGCAACTGATCACGTCGGTTTCAACAACACGTTACTCAAACGTACATCACAAAGCATCTCGGGAATCTTGTGCGCTCTTTTTTTCGCAAACTTTGTCCTCGGGCCAAATTCCTAATGACTGGAAAACAGCCAAGGTCATACCTATTTTCAAATCTGGCGACCGCTCATCACCACTCAACTACCGGCCGATTTCGTTAACTAGCACCGTATGCAAACTACTAGAGCATGTCATACATTCGCAAATCATAACGTACCTAAGGAACACAACATAATATTCAAATATCAGCACGGCTTCTGCAAGGAATAATCATGCGATGGGCAACTAGCTGGATTTACTAATGACTTGCTTTAATGGATTGATGCTGGAAACCAAGTTGACGCCATCTTCTTTGATTTGTCGAAAGCTTTTGACCGCGTTCCTCACCACAGGCTACTACTGAAACTAAAATATCTTAACATTCACCCAGACGTCATTGCATGGATAAAAGATTTCTTGTGATATCGAACTCAATTCACAAGTATTAATAACTACAACTCCTCCTCTATTCCTGTTACTTCCGGCTTTCCACAAGGGAGTGTGCTTGGCCCTTTGCTTTTTCTAGTTTATATTAATGATTTGCCTAACTGCATGACATCCTGTGTAAGACTGTTCGCCGATGATTGCGTTATTTACCGTGAAATTACTACTGACACTGATCATGAAGCGCTGCAATCTGACCTAGATGCATTGAATACATGGTGTTCTAACTGGCAAATGACCCTAAATTATACTAAAACTAAGCGCATGTGATTTTCACGCTCCTCGTCTCGCATTTCCACGTCATGCTCCTTTGATAATAATACTGTTGAGTTTACTAACACGTATAAATATCTAGGAGTCAATTTACAATCGGATTTGACATGACATCATCACATCAACTCTTGCATCTGCTAACCGCACTTTTGGTTTAATCAAACGCAGACTAAAGCAAGCGCCTTCACACCTAAAGAAACTCGCGTACACCACTTTATTCATACTAAAAATTGAATATGCATGTGCCATCTGGGATCCGAACCAGGACTACATCATACGTAACATTGAATCCTGCAAAGCCGTGCTGCTCGTTTTATCTTTTCACACTATTCCCCGTACTCTAGTGTTACATCTTTAAAAAATCGTGCCGAATTAGATCCCCTATCAGTACGACGGAAACAAGCGCGGCTGTCTCTCTATCATAAACTTTATCATCACGAGCATTTACATGATCACTTCTTTCTATCACCCTCCGTCATTTTTCCTCGCCGTGATCACCCTTTCAAAGTCAAACGCCCAATGTGTCACTCAGCTCTTTACGCGCAATCATTTATACCCCCCAGAACCATTCTTGACTGGAATAACCTACCATCAGACATTGCTACTGAAGTTCACCCCGATAAATTTCAACAAAAGCTGCGTACGCATATCCGAATGTGACGTGTTTGCGCAATGTAAAACTGTACTTTTTTTTCTTTTTCTGGTGCCTTCGCTGTCCATCCGATATTCTTTTGCAGTTATTCTCTTGTTAGTGCCTTTTATGTATTCGGAATTCTAGGTGTTCAAATTCATTGTTTGTTCAAATAATAATAATAATATGTGGTTTTTATTGGCGCAAGGGCCAGATATGGCCAAAGAGCGCCATGACAAATGGTGATAGTTTTTATTTGCACTATAAATAGAGTGGTCTATGAGTTGATGGTTAATGTAACGTGGCTGTAAAAGAGCCTAAAAGAAAGACGCTCTAAATTGCGTAAAATATATTGGTATTAAAATAATGACAATGACTAATGATTAGAGTTATGACTATAACAATTCCGTTACGAATTAATGATGTACTAAAACGTATACAATAGCACTAGTGCCTCAGGAGGTTCCTTGAAAACAAGGGCTGTGAGGCACGTGCTGTAAACACTTTTTCTACTGCAGCTGCAACCTGCAAAACGAGGTTGCGCTACAGATACCCTGGCCAGATGATTTGTAAAGTGTTTACGTCTGCTAAAAATTTTAAGACTGTACTAAAATCAAAAAGCGGCTCATGGTTAAGAAAGAATGCTGGGTGAAGAGGGATTTGCTGACGATAGGCGAGATAAAAGTACTTTTTACGCTGGGCTTCTATTTCAGGGCACTCTACAAGAACATGGAGAACTGTAAGAATGTCTCCACACCTATCACATTTTGGAGGTTCACTTCCAGAAAGGAGGTAAGAGTGTGTGCCATAGGTATGACCTATTCTTAACCTGCAGAGAAGCACTTCTTTGTGTCTTGCCGTTTTCTCTGTCATCCATTTCCCTATTCTGGGTTTGATCATATGTAGCTTGTTTAAAACTTCGCTGTCCCACTGCCTTTGCCAAAATCTCCGCAACTGATGGCGCAAGAAAGACTTCAGGTCTGTGTAAGGGATAGCTATGTTTTTATCTGTATGTTTAAAAACTACTGACGTGGCACTTTCGTCTGCAGCTACATTGCCTTTTATGCCTCTATGGCCAGGTACCCAGCACACTATGACCACTTGGTTGCCCATGTAAGCTGAGCATAACCAGCTGTAGAGTTCATTAAAAACTGAATTCTTGTGTTTTCGTAGACTCATTATAGCTTTAACGACGCTCAATGAGTCTGTGAACACAATTGCTTTGGTAACATTCATTAGCTTTATGTGTTTAATTAACCGAGAGGATAGCGTATGCTTCCGCTGTAAAAATACTTGTATGCGGATTTAGTGCACCAGATGTGTAAAAAGACGGTCCCAGAGCTGCGTAAGCAACACCAGCAGGAGATTTGGAAGCGTCTGTGTAAAATTCTGCACACGAGTACTTCGCCTGAAGCTCGAGGAAGTGTGAGCGTTTATGAGTCTCAGGTGCGTGCTTGGAGATTTCTATGAAAGAGACATCGCACTCAATAGTCTGCCATTCCCAAGGTGGTGGAAGTCGACTGGGAGCAGTTAAGACATTCTCTTTAAGTAGTATGCCTGTTTCTTCAGCCAAGGCTTCTAGGCGCAGGGAGAAAGGAGTCCTCACGGACGGTCGGTTTTGATACAACCTGGCAGCCGATATGTCGCTTATAGTGGAATGACATGGGTGTTCTACATCTGCCTTTACCTTCAGGGAGTAAGTTAGACTTAAATACGCTCTTTGGAGATGCAGGGACCATTCATCCGACTCCACATACAGGCTCTCTACAGGGCTAGTCCTGAAGGCGCCTGTAGCAAGCCGAATACCCAGATGGTGAACGGGGTCTAACATCTTTAAAGCACTAGGTGTTGCAGAGTTATAAACTATGGCTCCGTAGTCAAGGCGTGAGCGTACAAGGCTTTTGTATAAGCTAAGGAGGCATCTCTTGTCGCTTCCCCATGATGTGCGTGACAAGAGCTTCAGCAGATTCATAGCCTTCAGGCATTTTGTTTTCAGGTACTTCAGGTGCGGGACAAAAGTTAACTTAGAGTCTAAGATGAGGCCTAGAAATTTATATTCATGACTCACAGATAGCCGTTCTCCATTAAGGTCAATAACGGGGTCTGGTTGCATACCTCTTTTGTTCTAAAAGAGGACGCACGTGCTTTTTTGTGGGTTTAGTCTAAATCCATTCTGGTCCGCCCACTTGGAAATCTTGTTGAGGCCAAGCTGCACCTGTCGCTCGCAGATAGCAAGATTACAAGATTTGTAACCGATTTGCACATCATCCACGTAGACAGAATAAAACATTGTGCGTGGTATGACACTGTGGAGAGAATGCATTTTTACAACAAATAGAGTGCAACTCAGCACACCTCCTTGTGGTACACCAGTCTCTTGGGTAAATTGACGAGATAAGACGTTACCAACTCGAACACGGAATGTGCGGTTCGACAGATAACTTTGAATCACGTTCAGCAAGTTGCCTCGGACGCCCATTCCTGCCAAATCACGAAGGATACCAAAACGCCATGTGGTGTCATATGCTTTCTCCATGTCTAAGAAAACCGACAAGAAAAACTGTTTATGCACGAAGGCATCCCGAATATTTGTCTCGATGCGGACAAGGTGGTCTGTTGTGGATCTACCTTCCCTGAAACCGCACTGTAAGGGATCTAGTATTTTGTTACTTTCAAGAAAATGGATCAGGCGCCGGTTAGTCATTTTCTCAAAAAGTTTGCACAGGCAACTTGTTAGGGCTATAGGCCTGTAACTGCTAGCCGAAGTCGGGTCCTTGCCCTCTTTGAGAATAGGGATAATTATTGCCTCTTTCAAGGCAGCCGGGATATACCCACCACAGAATATGGAGTTAAAAAGCGACAGAAGTGTTTTGTGAGTTTCAGGGTGTAAGTGTTTGATCATCTCGTAAACTATTCGATCGTTTCCAGGGGCCGATTTATTACAGCAATTTAGTGCAGCCTGGAATTCCGCCATGTTAAAGGGACGGTTGTAAGACTCATTTCTTTTTCCTTTGCGATCCAGAGGCAGCCGCTCCGCTTGTTGCTGGTATCTCAGGAATGTATCTGAGTAATGGGATGAGCTAGAAATGTACTCAAAATGTTCCCCTAGAGAATCAGCTTGGTCCTCAAGAGTGTCTCCTTGTGTATTCACTAATGGTAGAGGATGAGTGTCACGACCTTTTATCTTATTTACCCTGTTCCAGGCTTTTCGTTCATGTGTATAAGAATTTATGCTGGAGATGTATCTCTGCCAGCTTTCCCTTTTGGCACGGCGGCGAGTTCTTCTACCTTCCGACTTTATTTTCTTGAACCTTATCAAATTCTCGGTAGTTGGAGAATCACGAAAGTGACTCCAGGCCTTATTTTGATTTCTGCGAGCTTCCTTGCACTCCTCATTCCACCAGGGAACACGTCGTTTGGAGGGCGACCCATTCGATTCAGGGATACATAGTGATGCCGCATCAACAATAAACGCAGTCAAATATGCCACTGCGTCATCGATAGGAAGTGTAGAGATGTCTTCCCAGTTCATACGCGTGAGTTCTTTATAGCGCTTCCAGTCGGCTGACTCGAGTTTCCAATGGGGGACACGTGGAGAGCAGTCATCAGCTTTTGTTAATTTTATGACAATCGGAAAATAGTCGCTCCCATATGGATTCTTAATAACGTTCCACTCTAGATACGGCAAGAGTGTACTAGAAGCCATGCTTAAATCGATTGATGAGAATGTTTTGTTTGCCACGCTATAAAATGTAGGCTCTTTTTTAGTTAGTAAGCATGCATCTGTAGAGAGGAGGAAGTTTTCTACTAAGCGCCCTCTAGCATCACAGCGACAATCTCCCCAAAGGGTGTTGTGCGCATTAAAATCGCCCACGACAATATAAGGCTCGGGCAGTTCATAGATAAAAGTGTGAAATTCTGTTTTTGACAGGTGGTAGTTCGGGGGGATGTGTAAAGAGGCAATTGTGACCATCTTATTAAAGAGTACTGTACGGACACCAACTGCCTCTAGAGGCGTTTTAAGCTGTATTTGCCGGCAAGCAACACCTTTATCTACTACTATGGCCACACCGCCCGACAAGGCAAGGGCATCGTTACGGTCTTTTCGGTAAATGGCATACTGCCGGAGAAAGTTCGTGTGTGAAGGATTGAGATGTGTTTCTTGGACACACAGCACCCTTGGATTGTACTTATGTAGGAGTTCCTTAATGTCATCTAGATTGTGGAGTAAACCCCTAGCATTCCACTGTAGAATCTGTGTATCCATTTGATGTGTGTTTTGTGCTGTGTGTCTAAGAAAGATACATTAGGCTAGCTCACGAGGCCTTTCCAGGCCCCGTGATGGGGGTTTTGCCTTTCTTCCCGACGCGCTCGAGGGAGCTGCGCCGTTCTTTGGGCGTCTGAGACGCCGGTGGTTTGCTTGTATCCATCACCTTGTCTGAGGCGGTGGATAGTGCCCGCTGAGCGGACACGTTCGCTGGAGTTTCGGGCCTATCTGCACGGGAAGTGGCCCTAGGTCCGGCAGACCCGCGGGTCTGCTGGCCCTCCTTGGCAGGGGGCGGAGCAGCACTGGCTGCTCTAGCCGGGGGGGCTGACGGCGTAACCGCTGTCACACTCCGTGTGACTTGGGCGGCCGCCGAATGATGTGACGTTGCCCCCCGGCGCGCCAGATCGGTGTAGGACGGACTAGACTGATTGTGCATAGAGAAGCGTTTGCGTGCCTCTTGGAAGGATAGATTAAATTTGATTTTGAGTTCAATGATTTGTTTTTCTTTTTTCCAAGAGGGGCATGAACGGGAGTAAGCGGGGTGATCTCCGTCACAGTTAGCACAGTGGGTGGTGAAAGTACAGGTGTCAGATAAGTGCTCATTGGATGCACATTTTGCACAAGTTGTGCGCCCTCGGCAGGTTTGCGAACCATGCCCGAAACGCTGACACTTGAAGCATCGGCGCGGATTCGGGATGTATGGCCTTACACGAAGTTTGCAGTATCCAGTTTCGATTGAGTCTGGTAGGTTACTTGTTCCAAAGGTAATGATTATGTGTTTTGTCGGGATTTGCTTATCGTCGCGCCTGATGGTTATTCTTTGAACTTTTACTACATTCTGGTCTTGCCACCCCTCAAGTAGCTCGCTCTCACTAAGATCGAGTAGGTCATCTTCAGAGACGACACCGCGGACAGTGTTCAAGGATATGTGTGGGCCTACTGATACAGGAATATCTCCAAATGCCACAAGCTTCGAGAGTTTGTCATACTGTGATTTGTCACGGACTTCGAGAAGAAGGTCGCCGCTTCCCATCTTTGTTACTTTATAGCCTGGGCCAATTGCTTCGGTGAGAGATTTTGCTACAAGAAATGGCGAGATCATTCGGACTGTCCTAGTTTCATGCTGGCTGTGTACAACGTGGTACTTCAGAAAAGACTGTTGCGGTTTCATAAAAAAATTGAAAGTTTCATCGGTGCGCCCCCTTTTCAGGGAGCGATCAAGTAGCGGAGGAAAAGTGGTTGCCATGTAAAAATGAAAAATTCGGCGGCGATGGTAGCCACCCACCACCGAGCCCAACAAGGGGACGCTACAAGGTTGGAATACCTGTAGACGCCAGCCATGCATCGCCGCTATAACCTAATATAAAATACCCAAGGTTGGATAGCTACACCAGGTTAACCCTTGCCGCCCAGAAATTCGGAAGTGAGGAGAAGTGACTAGGAGACAGGAAAGATGGAAAAGTGAAAGAGAAAGACAAAAGACTGAAGAGGGGGACAGGAAAAGGCGACTGCCGATTTCCTCCAGGTGGGTCAGTCTGGAGGTGCCGTCTATGTGAAGCAGAGGCCGAAGAGGTGTGTTGCCTCCGCCGGGAGGCCTTAAAGGTCCGAACACCCAGCATCGGCTCAACCCCCAGGATCCCCCTTTCCCCAGACACGGCTAAGCCGCGCACGGCTACACGCGGGAGGCTCCAACCCTCATGTGCTCGGGTCCGTGGTGTCGCAACACACCAAACGCCTGCTTACGCAGACGCCCCTTTGGGGGTTTGTTCAAATGTATTCTAATTTTGTCCTGCTTCCGTTTTATCCGAACTTTCATTTTTTTACACAAAGTTGTGTCTGCATATTTTGTCCCATTTTTGTCATAAAGTGTTATGACAGTATGATCAGCTATCACCCCCCCCCATCTAATACCCTCTACTGGAGGGCCTTTAGGGGTATTTTGAATAAATAAATAAATAAATGGAAGACCTGCCTTTGTTATCTGGACGACATTGCCATTTTTTCATCGACATTTAATCAGCACCTGCAACGCTTGGATGAAGTTCTGACGTGCCTCGCCCGCGCGGGTCTTCAGCTGAACACCAAGAAATGTCGTTTCGCCAGCAAAGCCATCAAGATCCTTGGTTATGTCGTGAGCAGGGATGGCATTCAACTGGCCCCTGACAAGATTGCTGCAGTCCTTTGCTTTCCTCGTCCTCACAGACCCAAAGACTTGCGCAGTTTCCTTGGCCTCGCCTCTTATTTCCGTCGCTTTATCCAGAACTTTGCCTCCATCGCAGCTCCATTACACAAGCTACTAGCTTCCGGTGTGCCCTTTCTGTGGTGCCAGGAATGAGAATTAGCGTTTGCACGCTTGAAAGACGCCCTCACGTCTGCACCTGTGCTTTGCCGTTTTGATGAGGCCGCACAGACTCTCCTACACACAGACGCTAGCGTCCGCGGTATAGGTGCTGTTCTTCTGCAACGCGACAACTCTTCGCGAGAGAGAGTCATTGCATGCGCCAGCCGTGTACTCAGGGCTTCCCAAAAGAACTATACGATCACTGAGAAAGAGTGCCTGGCTATTGTTTGGTCGATACAGAAGTTTCTACCTTATCTCCACGGCCGTCATTTCACCATCCTTACGGACCACCGCGCCTTATGGTGGCTTTCCACGCTCAAGAACTTGTCTGGATGCCTGGGTCGCTGCATTTTACGCCTCCAAGAGTATGATTTCAAAACAATATACAAGTCCGAAAAGAAACACCAAGACGCCTGCGCTCTTTCTCGCTGCCCGCTTCCTACGTCCCCGCTCGACGCCTCTGCAGTCGCTTCACACGTCACCAGTTCGACCGACACTGCTACTGTTTTTCCCTGACCTCAATGTACCAACTGCTTTTCGACGATGATCAGCCACTCGCCTCTCGTCAGCTGGCTGACACGTACTGTCAACGCTTCATAGATCACCTCTCTGGGGCTTCTCGTCCACCTAGCGCGCGCCTCCGTCGCCAGCTCGCGCACTTTAAGCTGGACGATGGCATGCTGTATCGCCGTATTTACAATGTTGATGGGCAAAGCTGGGTGCCAGTTCTACCACGCTCTCTTCGACTTCATGTCCTCAACGCATTTCACAATGATTTGACAGCTGGCCACCTTGGGTTCCATAAACCGTATGACCGCATTCGAAGTTGTTTCTATTGGCCTGGCCTTTCTGTTAGCGTCGCGAGATACGTCGGTTCCTACTCTCCCTGCCAGCGTCGCAAACTCCCAACATCTGCTCCTGCCGGCCAATTACAGCCAATTCTGTGCCCCACAGCCCCATTCGAGGTTGTTGGGATCGACCTTTACGGGCCCCTTCCGGTCACTACTGCTGGCAATCGATCGATAGTCACTACTGTCGACTATCTGACGCGCTACGCTGAGACAGCCTCTGTGCTTACTGGCTCTGCTTAGGAAGTTGCTCACTTCGTTCTTGAAGCCACAATTATACGCCATGGTGCTCCTCGTGTACTGCTCAGTGACCGTGGAAAGGCGTTCCTTTCACAACTGCTAAACGAAGTTCTTCGAGCCTCCGGCACTGCCCACAAGACAGCTTCTGGCTATCACCCCCAGACTAACGGCCTGACCGAGCAATTTCATCGCACCCTTGCCGACATGACCGCCACTTATATTCAACCAGACCACAAAAACTGAGATGTTCTTTTACCATTCGTCACTTTCGCCTATAACATGGCCGTGCAGCGCACAACTGGCTTCTCGTTTACCTCGTTTTGGACGCTCCCCTACTTTCTTTCTGGACGTGTCATTCTTCAACTCCAAGGCTAATTCATCTCTATCATCGTGCGAAGAGTACGTTTCCCGACTCGACCACTGTCGCCAGCTTGCTCGCCTGAACACAGAGGCCAGACAACAAGACCGGAAAAATATTTACGACGAACGCCATCGCCTTGTATCTTTTCGACCTGGTGACGAGGTCCTGCTCCTGACTCCTGTTTGCACCTCTGGTTTATGTGAAAAATTCCAGCCACGGCTCATCGGGCCGTACATAGTCCTTGGACAGACTTCGCCTGTCAACTATCGCGTCACTCCTCTTGACGCCCCCACAGACCGCCGTTGCCGCAATACCGAGGTTGTCCACGTCTCCCGCACGAAGCCCTTCACGCGGCGTGTCTCGACACCTTGACGACCAGCCAGGATGGCCGCTTTCACGTCTGGGGGAAATTAGTGTGGGCGTTTATTACGCGCATCTTCCTCATCTGTATGTTATCATCATCATCCTCACACTTTTACCTATCCTCCTCTTCGCCTGTATATGTGATCATCATCATCGCCTGTGTGCTGCGCTGGTTCGCTGACGAGCTCCCGGGCCTAATAAACACCATCCCAACCGAGACGTCACAGTATATTTCGTCCAGCCTTGTCGGCGTGGCTTCCGATATCAATATCTCGCCTCCACCAATATTTCGGTGCAATAAGAAAGAACACAAGACACGAGTATGTTCACAAAATATTACTGCGTAGTTGAAGCACAGAACATAATAAAATCTAACAGCAAACTCTTAAGATCGCCCTGAAATGGCTTATTTCGGTTTCAGGACAGTGATGAGACAGGGAGTATTGTGGTAAAGTGACCCTTTTTCCAATACAATCTTCTCAATAGGCTGATTATTAAGGTACCCACACGTCAGTGAACATTGCCCTACTCCTCTGTCACGTCAGAATGCGTTGTTCCTCTTATATCAGTGGTTTGTTCACTTTGTTAACTACTGCAGAGTAACCACATTTATGGTTACCGAGAGCGAAACCCCACAGTGATGCATCGTAGTCTATTCTCTTGTAAATGTCAGCTCACTGAACTGCTTGTGCTCAGCCACATTAAATATACAGGAGATAGTGCACACCACACACTGGCTACGTTTCGACTTTCAAATTGAAAGTCAGTGGGTGTAAGTAAGCCAAATTATGTGCATTTGTGAAAGGCATTCAGGATAAAAGTACCCGATTAGTTCCATAAACTGTTTAGAGACAATTTACTGCAGTGTGAATGAACAAGTTATATTTGCGGAGAGTGGTGCTTAAGCCTATTAAAAGGATGAAGGGCATAAGTGTCGGAACCTGGGCACGGTGGTCCAAGAAAGGATGATCACAGAATCGCAGCTTGAATCACAGAACATGAACCACGAAAAGTGATACTAAACAGTGCTTAAATTATTACAACGCTGACAAGTTTTCCTAGTTCTACCCATTCTCGCAAAACGGGGAAAGCCTGAGAAGTGTGCATGGATTGATGATAGCATCAGCCATATTCATGGGCACGATGATTTATTAATTGCTGTTTGATTAAATTAGTGTGCTCGAGATTTGGTTTCAGCTTCACAAGCGAGGCAAGGCTAACATAAAGGTTTTTGTTTTTATACTACATTTCGCAGAATTGGCACAATTGCTCCATGACTGTTCTGTTGCAAAGTGCAAGCACACGGTTCCTTCATATCAGTAAGAACTTTGACACAAAGAATTTCGTGAAACTCTTAACAGCAGAAATTTATTAACCAAATATTCTGATTAGTGAGCATTAAAGCAGGTGTGTAGTTCAAACAGATGGCTGGGGACCTAGCGACAGTTGCCATTGCCACTATGCAAGCTGAGGATGTTTGCACTACACTATCGATTACATGTTCTGCACTTACCTTTGCCAAAGACTCACGTTCTGCGCACACTGCAAGTTTTGTCCTCCATTTTGTCTGCATCACCTACGGATATAATGCACATTAGATACACACGCATCTGAGGCCGAGTAGCTGCAAGCGCTGGGCCTCTAGTACTAGCGCCACCCTTCCCGACTTCTTTTTTGGTTTTGAGACCCACAACGTGCACCCATGGAAGCACAACTTTGCCTCGTTGACATGCTCGTTCATTCTATGCAATCCGACGCATTGCCGGGTGGCAAATTTTTTACGAAAGGTGCAGCACATCATGGTCATGCAGACGCCGTTAGTGGGTCATTAAGCTCTTATCAAGAACGGGGGCTGTACTCACCGATGCAGTGCTACCTTCCGCATGGCTCAAGATTACAATAGCAGGGTGGGTATGTCCCTGGACAAAAGATCCGTACTGATCCTGGGGTGCGCACGCACAAGCAGGCGATATAGCCCAATGCGCAATATTTGCCCCGCTGGAAGGAGCCACATTTAGTAAAGGTTGAAGCACACGGCCGTGATTTCACGTGCGAAAGGCCAAGCGACATCGACGAGCGACAAGTTTGGCTGTTCTCATCGCGTCGCGTCGTCGCTAGCTCAATTGCGCTGGTGCGGTTCCCTCTTAAGTTAACGAGCAAGATAACGAATAATACAAGCTGCGGATGCATACTTAGGGTACCTCCATGGCAGCACAGCAGATGCGAAATGAAGCGCCCGCCTTAATAGGTCAAGTACTCGGACTGGTAACAAGATAAATAAATAGATAAGTAAAATATAAAGTGAAGTAATTTCCACCATTACTTACCAGCAGCCACCAAGTACGCGTCGCACGGCTCGTCGTCATCCTTCGAAAGGCCCTTGAAGCTTTTCCCTGTCAGAGCCTCGACCACAGTCGAATCCTTCATAATTGACGTCGCAGTAGCGACATCGACCATGCGTATGGTTGGATACACGTCCCACTGCTCAGTTGAAGCCTATTTCACCAAAATATGCGACATTACGAAATGCTTAGTGTGCCGCGAAATAAATATGTAAATGTAGAGATCGGCGGGGAACAAAATAGCAGAAAGACCAACAACTGGCTTAACTAATCTACAATGTACTGGAGTCATAGCCGGACATAGCCGAAAAGGACTAATATGCATAAGAATGGATAGTTGGGCGAGTTGGTACGGTAACATATTCTTGATATAGGACTAAATTGGCTAAAGAATGTTACTTCATTTTGGCTACATTTTCGAATAAACACAACAAAGAAATGACAAATGATTACGTAAGGTGTATGAAAGTAGTGATAATAAAAGTATAGATGTTATTAATGAGCAATGTTTTTCTATTTGAACACTGGGTGTCCTGGTACGAGTTTGCCTTTCGCTTGCTTGTTTTTTTGCGCCATCTAGGAGGCTTTTATAAGCTCACGAAAGTAAAAATTTATTGAAACCGAAGCGTATTTCTTTCTCGAATCAACTACTAGAAACGCGCCAGTCAGCTAATCCCCTCGTAGACAAGTGTGTTGGTACGCTACTGCGCAGTAAAAGGCGGAAAACTATTGCGCTACCGCCTCTCATGACCTCGTGTTGCGCGTTTATTGTTCGTAGCGGCGTTAGAGCTTTCACAACGCAGGCCATCTGGCCTCTTTAAGAGTAAGCGCAACAAGCAGGTACTGAACGGACGTCGAGGATGTCACAGTTCCCGCTTGAAATTGCTAGCTGCCGCCGTTTACCAGATTTGTTCTGAAAATATGCCGAAAAGAAACCGAAAGTGGCTGTTCAAAGACAATATTGCGAATACTCGCTCAACAGAAGTCAGACACGCGAAGAAAGCTGCTCATAGTCATGGCCCTTCGCCGCTTGGAAATCCCGAGTGCTACGTTCGAGAGCCAGGAGACCACAGAGTGGAGGATGCAGCGTCTGCATTTTAATACCGGAATATTCTACTGTGACTTTGTAACTGACTGTTCGCATATATAAATTTATATTTCGTGTGTTGGCACGTTGTGCGGCCTGTGCACACCCAGGTAGAGAACAAGGCGAAGTGCACCAATAAACTGTAACAGTTCATTGGACAAACTTGTGCTCGCAAAATGATCGGAAAAATAAATAAAAGAACATGGTGGCAGCGTAGCAGCCTGCGTGGACGTCGGTCATCGAACCGAATGCCACCCCAATGGCGTATACCTAATTTTGTAACTATGTCACCGAACTTATACCCGTGCCACATTGGCACAATAAATGGCATTTGAGTTGAGGGCATCAATGCCTTGTCACTAAATGTTGGCGTTGGAGCCACACGGCCAGCTTTAATGGAATTAAATGTGCGATGACGATAGTAAAATTTGCGTTGCGAGCTTATCAGAAAATAAATGTTCGTTCAGTTGAAAAGTTATTTTATAGAAAAAAAAATTTTTAGTCGAAGTAACGCTGTCACATGTAAAAGGCCGCCGGTGGCGCGAAAAAGAAGAGGAGCACGCGATGCCCGGTGTTCGGAACGGCACGAGGTCTCGAGACGCGTGAGCCGAGGCATTATCGAGGGATGAACGGCGCTGTCCGTTGATTATCGACGTGGCTCCGGGCCAGGAAGGTCGCATCTCCAGCTACGCTCTGGCGACGGGAGACTTGGGGGTCTGGCCGAGTCCGTGACGTTGGCCGTCCAAGGTGTGGCCGTCGACCTCGGCAAGTTCGAGCGAGGCTCCTGGACTGGCTGCAGCCTCTCACGGCAGGACCGGGCACCCCAGAGAGGATCGCCCTTCCGCGGCAGACCGGCACGTTCGATTCTCCTCGGGACGCCACGTCGGCACTCACGAAGAGGTTGCGACGCATCCCGACGCTAGGCCTATGTAGGTGGGCCTAAGCAACGCCGAGCGCCATCGCTGACGAGCTGACGAGCTCATCACCGACGAGCTGACGAGCTCATCGCCGACGAGCCGACGAGCTCACCGCCGACAAAGGAGACAACGCGAGGCGTCGGCACCTACGGCACTCTCAACGCTTCGGACGAGCCCGACACGTGTGCGACAAGAACTTCAAGACGACGATCTGTAAGAGACGATCACGTTTTGTTTACGACGCAGTCAGGCCGGGGCCAAGGTGGCCAGACTTTGGCGAGTCAGCGCTAAGACTGACGTAGAGACTCTAAGACGGAGTTAGGCTCCAAGACAGAAGTAGATTATCTTCTGGTAGTGTTGTATTTAGTTAGTTTTGCATTTTCTGTTATGTAAGCATTTTAGTTTTGAGTTATGGTTTTAGTGTTGTGTGCCGCGTGCGTTCACCGTCCCTGTACATATTAAATCCTCGTTTGCTGTGCCGTCGGTCGTGTCTCTCCTCCATCGAGAGTAGCGCATGCACGCAACTCTCCACACGCCCAAGTAAAGGTGACAAACGCCTATTGGTACACAAATCATTCTACTGTACGAAAGTATTTGTTGATCGGACGCTGTCCAGTGGAGGGCGATTAGGAAATGGCACAACTTTTTCTTTGAATTCTTACAACCTTCTCGCATCTGTTCAGCTCCACACTTTGAACTTTGTCGAGCCTTATGCATGATAAAGTTACTCTTTATAGCTGATCTGTGGCATTTGCGTGACACACTCTGCAGTTGTGTGCAGTGACACAGCAAGCATGCATTATTGGTACATTGTTACTGAGTAATAATACGGAACATTCATTTCCACAGGATTCAGAAGCAGATTCTGATGCAGAAGAAGAGCCAGCTGATGCTCTGCAACATGACCTGCTGGATAATGTATCCTGTGCTCCAGTGATGAGGAGGACTTGTCACCCCAGCACGCACCCTCAGAAAACCAGACATCAGAACTGGTCAGTCTTTTCAGTAGTCTTATTCATGGGCCCTGGAGTCGGGGAGGTGCTTCCTCCTACCCCAAAAATTCCAAGTGGGACCTAATCTGTTGATGAAAACTTCATTCTTTGCTAGTTTTGTTCATGTTACTTCTGCTTGTCATGAAGAACTGTTTATTCCACAGATGTTTCTCTTTATAACGTGTTCCTTGCATGTCACCATGAAAGGAAGTACCTGGTAGTTTTGCAATTTGTCAACTACCATAACAGGCCTCCGCTCGTGGTTGGCAGTTTTTGTCGTTGTTATGTGCATTAAATTAGTGTAGATTTCAAAATGGACAGAAATGTCAATCTGCGGCCTTTTTTCTAGGTATTAAACTAAAAAAGAGCACAGCTGTCTTGTCATATCTCAGGAATGAGATATTCTGTCATTACTGAAAATTGTGCTGTTCAAGCAGGTGCCCACCCGTCCTTCCTTGTCTTATCCCTTGTCATTGCCGGCACTCGTTCAGGGAAAACGGAACAGACCTAAAATGCTTGCTCATGACGTGACACTCGTGTAGATGAAGCCCTCTGCCATGCCACTGAAGGTCTCACGATGCGACCTACAGCACGATGCGACCTACACGACCTGAAATGCAGCACGATGCGACCTACACAGCGGAGTGCGAATTTACTGCCATTATACTTAGTAATCTAACCGATTAAGACAACCTGTGTATCAATAACCATAGAGCAAAATAGTGCAAGCGAAGCATTTGAGTATGGAAGCACAAGGGAATGGAACTAAATTAGAATTCTTGTTTGGACATAGCTTGCATCTATGTGCTTCCGATCGCTCTCCTCACATGGCTGAATTTGTAGCTTTTTACTGTGCACCTAAACCGGTCAACCTAACGCTCTTTGCTTTTTGTAATATTTGTATTGTCGCTTTTTTTCGTCTGTATCTTTGTTTTTATTTTTTGACGTGTAATTACTGTTGCCCACCTTACTTAATGCCCTTCAATGGGCCTGTAAGGTATTTTGAATAAAAATAAAATAAAATAATTGTAATCATGTCTACTGGTGATCTGACGTATGTTGGTTTTCAGTATTCAAAACTGTTTTTCTTATTTCGCAGGGTGAGAAGCTCTACCCTAGATCACGCATTGGTGAGAGCCTGATGCTTATTCTTGGACATAGCCTGCGGCATAACACCTCAAGGGAGGCAACTAAGAACCTTTTAAAGCTCATTGAAGTCCACTTACCCAAGGAAGCCGCCATACGAACGTTCAAGTTCATCTTTGTTAAGCAATTTACAAACGCTAGGGAGAATCCCACATATTGCACTTCTATTACCCTCTTGCTCACTTTATCTGAGGGTGACCCAGGCACAGGAACTCCACTGTTCCACCTGTGGGGCTCATTTAGCTGTCGAAACACTAAAAAATGAAAGCTATGTTCTTACATTTGACATTGCCAAACAAGTCAAAAACAAGCTTTCGCTCACCGAACTGAATTTTAAGTTGTTGCGTAGACAGTTGTCATATCATGTAGGCGAGCTGATGACAAGCCAGGGTTGCCACAACCCGCTAGTGTGTACTCATGACTTGTCAGTAAAGGGGAATACAGATGATGATCCCCTTTATGAGTCATCTGGGTGCAGCATCTGGCCACTGTTTCTTCAAATAAATGAATTGCCCCAGGAATTAAGAACGAAGCAAATGCTTCAAGCTGTATTGTGGTTCGGCCCCACAAAACCTAAAGTGAATTCCTTTCTCAAGCCATTTGTTGAACAAATGAACATTCTTTCCAGCAATGGTTTACAGTGCACAGACCTGAAAGGAAATGTTCTAAAGGTGCAAATTTTTCCAGGGCCCTGTTGCGAAGGCACATTAGCCAGAGCCATAGTTATGAACATAAGCCAATTTAATGGTTCTTATGGCTGTGTATGGTGCACGCATGAGGGACAAGTTGATGGGAAAAGCAACGGTCATGTCCGCGTGTACCCTCTTGTCTCTCCTCGACCAGCGCCGAGAGCACATGAGACATTTTTGGAAAATGCTGCTGAAGGAGAGGCAACACTGCAAGCCAAATGTGGTGTCAAAGGTTCAAGTATGCTGTGACATTTGAATTTTTTGTTATTTCCGGCAGGTTTCGTTGTTGACTACATGCATGGTGTGCGCGCTGGCTTTGTTAAGCACATAGCATGCATGTGGTTTGACACCTCCATGTTTCCATACAGTGTTGGAAGCAAAATCAATGAAAGCGTCAGCGGCTGCGTCTTTTGAAACCTATCTGGGAGACTTCTAGGCTGCCGCGCTCGCGTAAAGTCCGGAAGTACTGGAAAGCATCAGAGTGGCGCAACTGGTTGTTGTTTTATTCTCCAGTAGTGTTCACAGCTGACAGTTGACAAGAACTATATGGAAAGGTCCTGAGGAAAAAAGATTGGGGGAGCCCAATCCACCCCAATCAATTTGGCGGCTCCGCCCATGACAGAACCCGGAGCTGGTGGCTCTCGGCGACGTTGCGGGCCCTCTGGACGGCCTGTCGTTGATGCGTAAAGTCCGCGCTTTGCAGTAGCGCGCCCCACTTGGACTTGTCGTGAAGATCAGAGCCCGCGTTGAACGGGCACAGCCAGAGCATACGGTCGAAAGAACAGTAGTCGTGCCCACATATGGAGCACGATTGCGGCAAGTTGGAATCTATCCGATTGAGTGCTCTGAGGGTGAGGTACGATCTCGTCTGTAAGAGCCTGAACGTGACAGACTGAGCCCTGTTGAATTTTTGGTGAGGGGGAGGGAATTTCCTCCTGCTCGGTTTGTAGTGGGATGTGATGTCGTTACAGGTGGTAAGAGCGTCTTTAGGGGAGCAATCTTGTGAGAGAGCTTTACCGTTAGCCCGGGCGTGGTTTGTGAATTCACGCGTTAGGCAGTGGGCCTGCTCGTTGGGGTTGCAACCCGCTTGATTAACTACTCCTTTAACGTGGGCCGGGAACCAGGTGATGTGGTGACCTGCTGTCTCGTTGTCCGCAGTATTTTGAAGAGATTTGTTTACTAGGCTAGCTGTGTGCTTAGACACTAGGGCTGACGAGAAGGCGCTAACGGCAGTGCGCAGTAGTGTTGCATAAAATTATGCATAGAGTATATTACAAGAATTAGTTAAAGTTTGTTAGGGTGATGCACTTTCTTATTGCTGATAGCCGCTGTAGAAAAACTGCAAGAAGCTGGCAGGACAATGTATGAGTTTGTGAGGGAGTACCAAGATCTGTATGGAATAGCACATATGACATGCAATGCCCACCTTCGATTACACCTTGTTGCATCAGTGCAAGTCTGGGGCCCTTTATGGAACTATTCAGCATGTGCATTTAAGGACATGAATGGGTAGCTCGTTCAACTTGTAAATGGCACACGCTATGCTGGCTGCAAGTGGTTGAGAAGTATTATTTTCTATCAAACCTTCCCATCATATAGGACAAATATCCCCATTTTTAAAATGCCCAGTCAAAGCACCTGCTAATGAAGTACTTTTCAGGGTGGCACAATCTGCGAAAGCACTCTGAGAGCACCTGTGGTGATGTTTTTTTTTCGAAAAGAGAGAGGCTTGTAACCGTGGCATCTCATACAAAAAAAGTGTTCATTCATGATTTCCTCTACTGCGCGAAGGGCCTTGATAAGTCACGCCGCCTTAACTCATTCGTGTACATCAATGGTATATTTTGCCAGATCGAGAATATTTTGGCAACTTGCATAGAGGGACATCAATCATGTGCATGTGTTCGGCATGTGGTTTTTCATTTGTGCAAACTTCACGTAGTAAGAGCATTTGCTGCCGATAACTTGAGTGGATCCATCATACATGACGTTTGCACGATGTCAGATGGAGTGGAGATGGTTTATGAAAATCCACAAAAAAGTATTATATTGCAGTCGTCGTCGAAGACATTTGTGTGCTGTGTTGGCAGCAAGTACGTTTTTGAAGCAACACAAGGATGTCCTTGCATGAGGAGGGAGGGAGCCAGAAGTAATGAAAATTTTTGTACTGAGGCACTATAGGAGAAAATCCTAAAATACCTTACTTGGAGTGCATACTGCACCTTTGCTAGCATCATTTGGCAAAGCAACATCCTTCCATAAACCTTAACTGGTAGAATTTCAGAACAGTTTTGAATAATCAAAGAAGCAATGGTACAAGTGCATCGCCTCTCAGGGAGAATACTTCGATGCTTACTAAATTCTAAAAATGATTGACTTAAAAAGACTAGCGTGAATTTTGTGCCCGTCTCATACGGGCTGTTGCTGCACAAAAAGTACCGTTGCTATTGCTATATGCTTTTCTGTTTTCGCTCCTTGTACATGCCCCTCAAAGTTGCTTGTGTTGCTTTGTCGGTGGCAGGTGTAACCTTGTTTCTTTTTTGTTTGATATATAGACTGTACTCTGTTGGTATAGGCTTTTTATTTATAGGCCTGCAATTCAGTGCAACAGGTTCATGTGTTTGTTTTCCTATCATACAATCGTGCCGATACACATGTTTATGAGAGTACATTATCTTTGTTTTCATGTCAAGTCAATTTAAGTCAAGTATATTCTTCACGTATAGCTCATTTCATTAGCTGAAAATGCTCTCTTGAAATGCAGCGCAACGAGACGACACAACAGAGAGTAAGACGAACACAGGCGCCTGTGTTCGTCTTTTTCTTTGTTCTGCCGTCCCGTTGTGCTGCATTTCCAGATGGTTCTGATGTAAAAATACCAACTAGCCCAACATTTAACTCTTTGAAATGATTTCAAAAGCACTGGTCAAGTGCTCTCATCGGATTGACTTCAATGTTTTCTTTCAGAGCGTTAAGTCTCTCTAGTTCAAACCAAGTAAATTGTTCCATCACTGTCAATTAGCTATGAAAAGCTGCTGTTTGTGCCACTGAAATGTTTATTTTTTTGTATTTTGCCAAAGCAGCAACACATGAATTAATATGTGTGCATACATTTGTGGTTCTCTAACAATTGTTAGCTTTTACAGTGTGTGAAATGTCTGTACTCATAATGTACTTGGTTGACTTGCCTATACACACAAATTTGATTTCATTGTTTCTGCTCTACCTTATGTTTGTTGTAAAATTAGTGTACCCAGCTTGAAATCTTTACGTGATGAGAATCACTACAAGTGCATATTGTATATACCTACTTCTTCAGGTATGTATTGCCGATAACACATTGCCTGAAGTGGACGCCAAATAGATGTGATGTTTGCCTCTATTTCTGTATTCATTGCTGTGAAGGATAAAAATCTTGTCCAGCTGCAAACTAGCAGCTTTTAGTTCGTGTGCAAGCTTTTGTTTTGTAAATAAATTATTGTCAAATAAATGTTGACTGATTGATGTATATATAAATATTTTATTAATAGCCTATGTCGTGAGTATATTTTTTGTTATCGCAGGCCTGTGTGGCCTGTATGCTGTTATGGTGAGCTTTTATGTAAGCGTGCTGGAGTATAAAGCTGCATGACTTCTGCTGCATATCATACGTTTTTGTTTTATGGGAACACTATGGGTTAGCTGATGGACATGCTTCATATGTGCCAAGAGCTATGAAAATCTGCCTTAAATTGGACGTGCTAGGAATGGGCACTCAAGTTTTTGCAAGAATCGGGTTCAACACTAGAGTAACCTCGGAGTTCTGCTGATCGAACAAGTTTTGGTAGATGCAAGCATGGTTAAGTCCATGGTTAAATATCTCGGCTACCGGCATCCGGCATGGGATTAAGTGTGGAACCATGTATATATGTTCTTACATCCATACCGTGAACTGACCCACAGTAGAACTGCTGCATTTAATGCGGGTTATATCGCCACTACCTTCTTTCAATTTATATTAATTGCTTTAGGTTACTGCCATTGTCAGACTATATTTGTAGGAATCAGGAGCAAAGTTTTCAATATGGCAAAACTAACCGTAATGATCAAATTTGTCATGGTTCAGAATATATATATATATATATATATATATATATATATATTGTAATGAAGAAGACAAGACGACGACGAAGTAGTCGGTAAGCAAGCCACAGTGTTGGTGGTAACCACGCGCCCCGAGCTTGTGTTTGCCTGGATTTTGGCTGCTGGTCGCCCCGCCGCTTCTTGACGTTTGTCCGTCGTTTGTCGCCGTTCCTTGACGTTCACACGTCAATAAATCACGAGGCATTTGGTGGAGGCTGCGTGGCTCCCCCGCACCAACCTGGAACTCCGCTACCGGACGCTACCTTTGGTTCCTGCACCCATGATGGTCAACGACACCTCGACTTAGACTGACCCTTCGGCAGCGCCTGCCACCTCCAGCGCCGTGTACCTAAAGCGGGATCCGCCTATCTCAACGGCTCAAGTGACTCCGATGTTGAAGACTGGTTGTCGATATACGAACGGGTCAGCGCGAATAACAATTGGGGCGATTCAACGAAGTTGACTCACGTCATGTTTTATCTCGCGGACATTGCGCAGCTGTGGTATCGCAACCACGAGACCGACATTCCCACTTGGTCCGTCTTCAAGACTTCCATTTCGGACGTCTTTGGTCGGCCTACGGCCCGCAAGCTTCGCGCAGAGCAGCGCTTGCGTGAACGTGCGCAGCATCCAGGGGAGAATTACACGGGCTACATCGAGGATGTGCTTAATCTCTGCAACCGGGTCAACCCCACCATGGCAAAGGCGGAGAAAATCAAGCACATACTGAAGGGCATCGAGGACGACGCTTTTCAGATGCTGCTCGCGAGAAATGCCACCAAGATCGCGGCACTCGTCTCCATGCGTCAGAGCTATGACGAGTTCCGTAGGCAGCGCACAATCGCCCGCCAAGCCCTCATGACGCCAGACACACTATCCAGCTTGCAGCTAGCTGCCCACCCTGCCGATCAACAGCCGCTGCTATCTACCATCAACAAATTTATCCGGGAAGAGGTAGCGCGTCAGCTTTCATTGCTACCTCTCACGCACGAGCCTTCGCAGTCTTTGGCTCCGGCCCTTCAACACGTCATTCGGACCCAGGTTGCTGAGGCCCTCCCGCCTGTGACTCACCAACCACCCGTCACTACGCCATTTACCTACGCTTCCGTCACGGCCCGGCCCCTTCCACATCTTGCGTTGTATGCTCGACCTGCGATGCCGACCCGAGCCTGGCCGACGACTGCGAACGCTGCGCCGCTCGCCTTCAGGAGACCTTCGGCTCCATTCCTCCGCCGCCCCGACGCGTGGCGAACGCCAGACAATAGGCCCATCTGTTTCGCCTGTGGTGTCACTGGACACGTCGCCCGCCACTGTCGCCGATGTCCACCTTCGCCATTTGACGTCATGGACAGGCCTGTTCCTTCGTCTGCCCGGTCGCCACCAAGGTACGTCCCTGATGATCAACCAGCCTATGCTAACCGCCAGTCCCTATCTCCGCGACGACGCTTCCTATCACACATGCGTGGCCGACCTCCTACGGAGGAGGGAAACTGATCGCTGCAGTTCCAGAGGCAAGAGCGGCATGCCCGTCGAACTGCCCAAGGCCTCCATCTATTTCGCCGCAGAACATTATCGACGTCGATGTTGAAGGAACCGCCGCATTAGCGCTTATTGACGCGGGGGCCGCTGTTTCGGTTATCTGCGAAAACCCATGCCGCAAGATAAAAAAAGTGACCACGTCGCTCTCAGAGCTAATGCTCCACACTCCCAGCTTACAGTGCATTGCGCGTTCAGCTGTTTGCACCGCACGTGTCGTTATTTAAGGTGAACTTGATGTCATCGAGTTTTTCGTGCTGCCGTCATGCTCCCAGGACGTTATTCTCGGCTGGGACTTCCCTTCACGTCATAGCACCGTCATAGACTGCTCCGGGGCAGAAGTGGCCCTTACGCCACTGCAAACCTCTCTTTCGGTGGATAGTCATCCCGACGCTCGCAAACATGTCGTTGCTGCGGACACAGATATTGCTTCTGAAACGTCTACCCTTGTGCTTCTGTCCTGTGCGGCCGCCCCTGACGGAACTGTTCTGTTTGCCCCATTGGAGGCACTTCTCCGCCGTCGCGGCCTACGACTGCCGTTTGCTGTACTTACGGTTGAATCGGGTGCTACTACTATGTTAGTTTCCAACTGGCTCCCATCCTCCGTTACATTATTTCGTGGGGAATCTTTGGGTCACATACAAAGTGCTGACCTCCTGCGCTCCCTCGAGTTTACAGAGGACCAACCCCATCTTCAACTGAATGCCATGACATCACCTGTTCCCAAACCTTCGGGTCCAGACAGTTTCCACCCTTCTATTGCTGCCGATCTATCGTCAACACAACGCCGCGAACTCCTGGCCCTTCTTCGAGACTTCCGCTCTTCCTTCGATTGCGCTCAACCATCTTTAGGTCGTACAACGAGCGTCACACACCACATTGACACCGGTTCTCATGCGCCCTTACGCCAACGACCATACCGAGCTTCAGCGGCCGAACGGCATATTATATATGAACAAGTGGATGATATGCTTACACGCGGTGTCATTCAGCCGTCCCAGAGCCCCTGGTCCTCTCCTGTTGTACTTGTGCGCAAAAAGGATGGATCTGTCAGATTCTGTGTTGACTATCGCCGCCTCAATAAGATAACTCGGAAGGATGTATACCCGTTGCCCCGTATCGATGATGCTCTCGATTGTTTGCAAGGGGCAGAATGTTTCTCGTCACTGGATTTGCGCTCGGGTTGCTGGCAAGTTCCAATGGCCGACCCTGACCGACCGAAGACGGCGTTCGTCACTACTGACGGACTGTATGAGTTTACGGTCATGCCGTTCGGATTGTGCAACGCCCCAGCTACTTTCGAACAGATGATGGATAACATCCTCCGTGGCTACAAGTGGAATACCTGCCTCTGCTACCTTGACGACATCGTCGTTTTTTCTCGCGATTTTCCAACGCACCTTGTTCATCTTCGTGCGATTCTCACGTGCCTCACATCTGCTGGCCTTCAGCTTAACATAAAGAAGTGCCACTTTGGTGCACGCCAGTTGACGATACTAGGCCACGTCGTCTGCAAGGAGGGCGTTCTTCCGGACCCCACAAAGCTCCGTGCCGTAGCCGAATATCCGAAGCCCAATTCCATGAAAACACTTGGAAATTTCATTGGGCTCTGCTCATACTTTCGTCGATTTGTGCGCGACTTTGCTACCATCATCGCGCCTCTTACCAACCTTCTGACCGCCTCTAACGGCCTGTCTGCTTGGTCATCAGCGTGCGACGTATCTTTTCGAACGCGTCGGCGCTAACTAACGTCGTCACCAATACTCCGTCACTTTGACCCAAATGCGCCTACGGAGATCCATACTGACGCCAACGGTGTTGGCCTTGGTGCAGTATTGGCTCAAAAAGCAGCAGGATACCAAGAATACGTCGTTGCCTACGCGAGTCGAACGCTCAGGAAAGCCGAGTGTAATTGTTCTGTTACCGAGAAAGAGTGCCTCGCCATAATTTGGGCTTTGGCTAAGTTTCGTCCATACCTTTATGACCGTCCTTTCGACGTCGTCACCGACCATCATGCTCTATGCTGGCCCTCGTCGCTGAAAGATCCTTCGGGACACCTCGTTCATTGGGCGCTTCGCCTGCAAGATTATGACATTCGTGTTGTGTACCGATTCGGCCGGAAACACTCGGACGCTGATGCGCTGTTCCGCTCGCCGCTAGCGTCTGACACGGCTTCTCCGTCAGCTTCTTCGGCTCCCTTGTCGCCTATTGACTTTGCAGACATGTCGTCAAGGATGCGTGTATTTGTCAACTCCTTGACTTTATCGCTGACCCATCCACTTATCCCGCCTCAAGAACTCTACGCCGCCAAGCCGCCTATTTCGCTATTCGTGACGATCTCCTCTATCGCCGGAATTACACGTCTGATGGCCGGAGGTGGCTTCTAGTTGTTACTCGCCACATGCACAAGGACATCTGCGCTGCTTTCCACACTAACCCGCAAAGCGCTCACGCCGGCGTTCTTAAGACCTACAATCGCCTGCAGCAGCGATTGTACTGGTACGGAATGTATGCGTCTTCTTTCTGCGGCTTCGAAACTGAAGGGCAGCAGAATATCGCTAAGTGAAGACTGCTCCCAACAGGTTCGGCGATGTAGAAGCAAACTGATTGCTTATGCGCGGGAACAGAACTCTGTAGCTAGATATAAGCTAAAGTACAACAAGATGACTTATCAAGGCAAGACTTATATTTACGATGGTACAACAGATTCCGTACGAGAGTACATTCAGTAGCAAACAAAGCGTGAGCCGCCGCGGCTCAGAAGAGACACGGCGGATCGCCTGTCCGTCATCGTTATCAATTGTAGGAGCCTGAAGAATAAAACAGACGAATTCTCTAGCCTACTGCGCATTTCACAACCTGATATTGTCATCGGGATGGAATCGTGGCTCGACCCTGGCATATCGGATTGTGAAGTGTTTCCATCCGAATACGTAGCTTATCGAAAAGACCGTAATCACCAGGGAGGAGGTGTGTTCATTCTTGTACATGACAGAATCAGAAGTGTACCGTTATACTGTGATGATGTTTCTTCAGAATGTTTTTGGTGCAGAATATTGGTTTCTGGTGGTAACACCCTGTGATCTCGTTACAGGTGGTAAGAGCGTCTTTAGGGGAGCAATCTTGTGAGAGAGCTTTACCGTTAGCCCGGGCGTGGTTTGTGAATTCACGCGCTAGGCAGTGGGCCTGCTCGTTGGGGTTGCAACCCGCTTGATTAACTACTCCTTTAACGTGGGCCGGGAACCAGGTGATGTGGTGACCTGCTGTCTCGTTGTCCGCAGTATTTTGAAGAGATTTGTTTACTAGGCTAGCTGTGTGCTTAGACACTAGGGCTGACGAGAAGGCGCTAACGGCAGTGCGCAGTAGTGTTGCATAAAATTATGCATAGAGTATATTACAAGAATTAGTTAAAGTTTGTTAGGGTGATGCACTTTCTTATTGCTGACAGCCGCTGTAGAAAAACTGCAAGAAGCTGGCAGGACAATGTATGAGTTTGTGAGGGAGTACCAAGATCTGTATGGAATAGCACATATGACATGCAATGCCCACCTTCGATTACACCTTGTTGCATCAGTGCAAGTCTGGGGCCCTTTATGGAACTATTCAGCATGTGCATTTAAGGACATGAATGGGTAGCTCGTTCAACTTGTAAATGGCACACGCTATGCTGGCTGCAAGTGGTTGAGAAGTATTATTTTCTATCAAACCTTCCCATCATATAGGACAAATATCCCCATTTTTAAAATGCCCAGTCAAAGCACCTGCTAATGAAGTACTTTTCAGGGTGGCACAATCTGCGAAAGCACTCTGAGAGCACCTGTGGTGTTGTTTTTTTTTCGAAAAGAGAGAGGCTTGTAACCGTGGCATCTCATACAAAAAAGTGTTCATTCATGGTTTCCTCTACTGCGCGAAGGGCCTTGATAAGTCACGCCGCCTTAACTCATTCGTGTACATCAATGGTATATTTTGCCAGATCGAGAACATTTTGGCAACTTGCATAGAGGGACATCGATCATGCGCGTGTGTTCGGCATGTGATTTTTCATTTGTGCAAACTTTACGTAGTAAGAGCATTTGCTGCCGATAACTTGAGTGGATCCATCATACATGACGTTTGCACGATGTCAGATGGAGTGGAGATGGTTTATGAAAATCCACAAAAAAGTATTATATTGCAGTCGTCGTCGAAGACATTTGTGTGCTGTGTTGGCAGCAAGTACGTTTTTGAAGCAACACAAGGATGTCCTTGCATGAGGAGACCTACAATTGCCTGCAGCAGCGATTGTACTGGCACAGAATGTATGCGTCTTCTTTCTGCGGCTTCGAAACTGAAGGGCAGCAGAATATCGCTAAGTGAAGACTGCTCCCAACGAATCGTGGCTCGACCCTGGCATATCGGATTGTGAAGTGTTTCCATCCGAATACGTAGCTTATCGAAAAGACCGTAATCACCAGGGAGGAGGTGTGTTCATTCTTGTACATGACGGAATCAGAAGTGTACCGTTATACTGTGATGATGTTTCTTCAGAATGTATTTGGTACAGAATATTGGTTTCTGGTGGTAACAACCTTGTGGTGGGATCTTTCTACAGGTCACCATCTACAACAAGCATAGAACTATTTCGCGGCCTTGCGCGATCACTGTCAATGTTGTCATCGGGAATTATTCTACTTGGGGGTGATTTTAACATGCCTGAAGTTGTATGGCGTGACCGCTATCCTGTAGCGACGAGCAGCTCGGCACTTCACGCGGCCTTCATTGAACTAGCACGGAACAATGAACTTGCTCAGTTTGTGAATATCCCAACGCGTTTCGGTTCAGCTAGGGACAGTACGTTGGACTTGTTTAGCAACAACGATGATTTAGTTGAAGCAGTTACGGCAGCACCAGGAACAAGTGATCATGAGGTGGTAAATGCAACAATAGTGTGCAAAAAGCTACAGGTTGGCAAGAATTGCCCGAGAAAGGTTTTTGTGTATGAACAGGGGAATTATAATGCCATAGATGAAGAGTTAAACTTATTCCTGCCAGTATTGCTGGAATACTGCAGTCAGTGCAGCATAGAAAGTTTATGGGCTCTGTTCAGAGACAAACTCCTGTTTTTGGTCGCTAAATACATTCCCTCAAGAGTGGTATCATCTAGACGTAGAGTGGATAAACCTTGGATTAACAAAGAACTGCGTCTCTCAATAAGAAAGAAGGCCGGAGTATACAAGGCATTCAAGACAGAACCAAGTCAGAACTTATATGACAAGCTTAGAACTCTAACTAAAAACTTGAAACGAGAATTAAAGACAGCAAAAAGAACATACTTATCGTCGCTAGCTGATAAAATAATATCTAATCCTAAGGAGTTATGGCGATATGTCAAAAGTAATCGAAAAGACAGTGTTGGCGTTCCGGCTCTCCGGCATGAAAGTGATATGTTAACTGATGATACAAAAAAAAGCTGATTGCTTTAACGAATATTTCCACTCCGTCTTCACAGCATGTCGTCACATTACGGTACCTGAATTACACGAACAATTACCTCAAATGAATGACATAGTTTTAAATGAGGCTGGAATAAGGGCTCTGTTGTGCAACATTAATCCTCATTCTGCTCACGGTCCAGATGGAATATCAAATCACGTCTTGAAGCGCTGTTCACACAGTATTGCTGCTATCTTGGTTGAATTATTTACCAAGTCAATAAATTGTCAAAAATTACCTAGTGACTGGAAAATGGCCAATGTAACTCCTATATTTAAAAGTGGTTGTCGGGCTTTGGCAAGCAATTACAGACCAGTGTCTTTGACATCTGTTTGTTGTAAAACACTAGAACATGTTATTTACTCTGGTCTTATTAAGCATCTTCATAACCATGATTTCTTCATCCCGACCCAGCATGGATTTCGCATGGGATTATCCTGTACTACTCAACTTACTGAATTCATACATGACGTTGCACTCGGCTTTAACAATAGTACACAGATAGATGCTGTTTTTATTGATTTCCGAAAGGCGTTTGACGTACTCCCGCATGACTTACGTTTGTACAAACTGTCATTTCTTGGCCTCCCCGATTCACTTTACGGTTGGCTTAAAGATTATTTGTATAAACGGCAGCAAAAAGTGGTTCTGAACGGTGCAACGTCGAGAACAGTTAATGTTTTATCAGGTGTGCCTCTTAGGGTCGGTCCTTGGGCCGTTGCTGTTCCTTATTTTTATCAATGATTTAAGTGAAGGCGTTGTTTCGAATATCGGACTGTATGCGGATGATTGCGTTGTATACCATCCTGTGTCATGTGCCGAACATACGAGTATGTTGCAGTTTGATCTCGAAAAAATATGTTCCTGGTGTGCTAAATGGAAAATGGATTTGAACGTAGCAAAGTGTTATCATGTTCAATTTACGAACAAAAGGAAAAAAAAGTGCCTAGTTCACACTCTCTAAATAGTCTTTTAGTGCAATGCGTTGATGAAGTCAAATACCTAGGCGTCACTTTAACGGCGGTATTGGACTGGACATCCCACTTTGACATAACAAGCGCTAAAGCGTGCCGCCTTTTGCACCTTTTCCAGAGGAACTTCAAGTATGCGCCCAAACCTTTGAAGGAAACTTTATATCTTACAAATATTAGGCCGATGTGAGAATACGCTTGCGCAGCATGGGACCGCTTCACAAAAGTTCTCGAAGATAAGTTAGAGATTGTTCAGAAAAGGGCTGTAAGATTCGTCACGGGCATCTACGACTACAAAATTAGAGGTTCGCAAATCAGGGAAAATCTGGGGTGGAAGTTGCTGTCCACACGCAGAAAAATAATCAGGTTAAAGCTTTTAGACAACATTAACAACGGTAACACAGCAATCGATAAGAACATATATTTAAAACCACCTCATTATCAGTCTAAGAGACGCGACAATTCCAAGAAAAGAAGGGCCTACCAAAGTCGTAATAATGTATTTAAATTTTCATTCTTTCCGCGAACAATTGCGGAATAGAATTTGCTGCCGGATGAGATAGTGTCTGCGTCCAATTTTTCATCTGCCATAGAGAACTTTACATGAATCTGTTGTAGACAATATTTCCAGTGTACCGTTTTATGCATTGTGTAGCAAATTTTATAATCGGATGTTTTTTTTTATTCGATGTGTTGTCTTTTTCTGTAATTACGATTATTGTATTTGTAATGCCATAAATGATATGATGCTGTTTTTCTTGAAGTTCAATGTATGACCTTTATGTTTGTAATTAACCCCCCTACGATAATGCCCAACTCGGGCGCTGTAGGTATTTGTAATAAATAAATAAATAAATGCATTTGTGTGCAAGTACATACGTGCTTGCACTGCCTGTCAGCGCCTCAAGACTCCACCGCAACGCCCGGCCGGTACACTTCAGCCTCCCCCTTGCCCGGCCTGTCCATTCGACCGCGTAGGTATCCCCTTATACGGCCCGCTTCCCTCGACCACCTCTGGAAATAGGTGGATAATTGTCGGCGTGGACCACCTCACGCGTTACGCCGAGACTGCAGCTTTGCCCACAGCCACAGCAAGAGACGTTGAGTTGTTCATCTTACGCAGCTTCGTACTGCGCCACAGTGCTCCCCGTGAACTTTTGAGCGACAGGGGACGTGTTTTTCTGTCTGGTGCTATTTAAGCCTTGCTCATTCAGTGTAACATCGTTCATCGCATGACAAGTGCTTATCATCCGCAAACTAATGGCCTAACTGAGCGATTTAATCGCACTCTGGGGGTTATGCTGACGATGTACACGGCGTCGGACCAGACCAATTGGGACACCGTCCTTCCATTCGTCACATATGCGTACAACACTGCTACGCAAGCGACCACAGGATTCTCGCCGTTCCTTCTCTTGTACGGACGTGAGCCATCATGCACGCAGGACACTATGCTTCCCTACACACCTGACTCATCTGAGTACACTGAAATTTCTGATGTCGCGAGGTATGCTGAAGATTGTCGACAATTGGCCCGTTCATTGACAACTGAGGACCAACGTCACCAGAAGCTCAGGCACGACACCGACCGAACTCTCACCACTTTCGCGACCGGTGCCCTGGTTTGGCTTTCGATTCCTCCGAGTACGCCTGGCCTTTCGTCTAAATTATTGGCCCGATATCATGGGCCCTACCGGGTCCTCGCTCGGACTTCTCCAGTCAGTTATGACGTTGAGCCTTTGACACCGTCCCAAGACTTACGTCGTCGTGGTCGAGAAATGCTTCATGTGAGTCGCCTCAATACCTGTATACTATCAACGCCTTAAGTCGCCAGGATGGCTACGCTATTGCCCGGGGGCCAATGTAATGAAGACAAGACGACGACGAAGCAGTCAGCAAGCAAGCCACCAGTTGGTGGTGACCAGGCGCCCCGAGCGTGTGTTTGCCTGGATTTTGGCTGCTGGTCGCCCCGCCGCTTCTTGACGTTCGCCCGTCGTTTGCCGCCGTTCCTTGACGCTTACACGTTAATAAATAACGTGGCAATATATATATATATATATATATATATATATATATACTGGGCGCGCACATTAGACAAGTCTGCCGACTAGATCTACATGGAGGTGACTCGTGAGTGACTCAAAGGTGACACCTATTCAATTGTAATTATGAAATGTGGCACGGTTCAGAATATATATATATATATATATATATATATATATATATATATATATATATATATATATTGTAAATGCGTTTATTGCACGCAAGCGTAAGGCTAATTATAGGGAAACTGAGACATCCACCCAAATGTAGCAATTTGCTACAATGGAAACCCAACCGGGTACCTCGAAAGAAAGCCTCGCATTGAAGAAAAATTCGTCCTGGTCCGGGACTCGAACCCGGGACCACCGCCTTTCCGGGACAGCCGCTCTACCATCTGAGCTAACCAGGCGGCTAGCAGATGGCAGGGCGAAGTCGAATTTGTCGACAACTCGAAGCAAAGGCAAGTGTATGACGTAATAGTTCAGCAGAAATCTGCTAGGTGGAGATAAGTAATTAAAGGGAAACTCGCGGAACTATTACGTCATACACTTGCCTTTGCTTCGAGTTGTCGACAAATTCGACTTCGCCCTGCCATCTGCTAGCCGCCTGGTTAGCTCAGATGGTAGAGCGGCTGCCCCGGAAAGGTGGTGGTCCCGAGTTCGAGTCCCGGACCAGGACGAAGTTTTCTTCAACTGCGAGGCTTTCTTTCGAGGAACCGGGTTGGGTTTCCATTGTAGCAAATTGCTACATTTGGGTGGATGTCTGTTTGCCTTTAATTACTTATCTCCACCGAGCGGATTTCCGCTGAACTATTACGTCAAGCGTAAGGCTGACCGTCCGATCAGTTCAGGGAACCGCGAACGCGAGCGGCGTAGTGCGAGCGATGCGCTGGAGACACTGCCCCACTAGACAGCGCGAGTAAGGATGCCCCACTGCATTGTCCCTCTTCTTCACTACATTTAACCCGGGGACGAAAAATAAGCCGTCCGGCGACCTAAGAGTTCGTCACTATTAGGGGATCATAAAACGGCTGGAGGCGCTCGAAGTTGACAATGTCGCGTCTGCGGCGGCGCATTTCCGAAGATGGTTCAACGGGCTCAATCACATAGTTGACCGGTGATGCACGCTCGACGATGCGGTAGAGCCCTTCATACTTGGGCATTAACTTGGAAGACAGACCAGGTGCAGCGGAAGGAACTGAGAGCCACACAAGCGCTCCAGGAAGAAAGGTGGGCGCAGAGTGGTGTCACCGCGAGTGTTCTTCTGGCGCTCTTGGTCAGTGGAGGTAAAGGCCCGGGCGAGGTCGCGGCACTCTTCGGCATGTCTCACCCTATCAGAAATGGGCGCACATTCAGATGCGTCGGGCCGGTATGGTAGCAATGTGTCGATGGTGTGAGATGGGTGCCGGCCGTACAGTAAGAAATATGGCGAAAAACCAGTAGGGCTCTGCGTAGCGGTATTGTACGCGAAGGTGACGAAGGGCAGAATGGCGTCCCAGTTCGTGTGGTCGCAGGAAACGTACATTGAGAGCATGTCGCCGAGCGTACGGTTGAATCGTTCCGTGAGTCAATTGGTTTAAGGATGGTACGTCGTTGTTGTGCGATGAACAACGCGACACTCTTTGAGAACAGCTTCAACTACTTCCGAGAGGAAGACACGTCCGCATTCACTGAGCCGCTCCTGGGGTGGCCCATGACGCAGAATAAACCGACGAAGCAGGAAGGAGGCAACGTCGTGCGCAGTAGCTGCCGGAAGCGCCGCAGTTTGAGCGTATCGCGTAAGGTGGTCAACTGCCACAATAGCCCAGCGGCTTCCATCCGTTGTCATGGGAAGGGGCCCGTACAAATCTATACCGACGCGCCCAAAGGGCCGGGTGGGGCAAGGTAAAGGTTGCAGCCCAGCTGGCGAGAGGCGGGGTGAAGGTTTCCGGCGCTGGCAATCGGGACAAGAGCGTACGAACTTTTGAACGTAGCTGTACATCCCTCACCGGTAGTACCGCTGTTGAAGGCGCTGGTAAGTCTTGAAAACGAGAGAGTGGGCACACTGTGGATCGGCGTGGAAAGCTGCGCAAATATCGGAACACAGGCTGCGAGGCAATACTAACAACCACCGGCGGCCGTCGGAACTGTAATTGCGCCGGTAAAGCAGGTCGTCGCGAATGGCGAAATGGTGAGCTTAACGGCGCAACGCGCGGGTTGTTGACCTGGTCGATGGATCAGAGAGCCAGCCTATAAGCGACGCAATCCGGGGGTCCTTGCGCTGCTCAGAAGCGATGGTGCGAAAGTCGATGGAAGACACAGTCAGCCGAGATATATTGTTGTCAGCCAAGGGAGAGCGCGAGAGGGCATCGGCGTCCGAGTGGTGTCGTCCGCTGCGGTAGAGTACGCGGATGTCGTAGTCTTGCAGGCGAAGTGCCCAACGTGCAAGACGGCCGGACGGATCTTTCAATGACGCCAGCCAACATAGTGCGTGGCGGTCCGTGATGACATCAAATGGGCGGCCATACAAATATGGCCGGAACTTAGTAAGAGCCCCGATGATCGCGAGACATTATTTTTCTCTCACGGTGTAATTATGCTCGGCTTTCGTAAGTGTTCGGCTGGCATAAGCGATGACATACTCAGGGAACCCTTGCTTGCGTTGCGCGAGGTCAGAACCAAGGCCAACACCGCTGGCATCTGTGTGTACTTCTGTAGGGGCCGTCGGATCGTAGTGGCGCAAAATTGGGGGGGGGGGGGGGGGAGTCAGCAAACGACGAAGACTCGGGGAGGCCTCGTCACACTCTGATGACCACGAGGTGAGGAGCCCGTTGCCCCCTAGGAGCTTCGTCAGGGGCGGTACGATGGCGGCGAAATTCCGAATGAAGCGTCTGAAGTACGAGCATAGACCGATGAAACTGCGCAATTCTTTGATGGACGTTGGCTTGGGGAATTCGGCAACGGCGCGAAGTTTGTCGGGGTCGGGGAGAATTCCGTCCTTGGAAAACGGCATAGCCAAGAATCGTGAGTTTATTTGCAGAAAATCGGCACTTCTTTAAATTTAATTGTAGGCCGGCGTTCGACACGTCAAGACACGTCGGAGGTGTTCGAGGTGCGTGGGGAAGTCGGGCGCGAAAGCTACGATGTCGTCCAGATAGCACAAACATGTGTGCCACTTTAAGCCTCGTAGAACAGGGTCCATCATGCGCTCGAATGTCGCGGGCGCATTACAGAGTCCAAAAGGCATGACGTTAAACTCGTACAAGCCGACGGGCGTGATAAAGGCTGTTTTCGGCAGATCGACTTCTTCCATACGTACTTGCCAATACCCGGAGCGCAAATCCAGAGATGAAAAGAACTCGGCTCCTTGCAGGCAGTCAATTGCGTCGTCTATGCCTGGCAGGGGACAGACGTCCTTGCCAGTGATCTTGTTGAGCCGGCGATAATCGACGCAAAATCTTACGGAAACGTCCTTCTTTGTAACAATAACGATAGGAGAAAACTTTTCTAGGATTGAATTACTTCGCGCTGAAGCATGTCGTCGACTTGCTCGTTAATCACACGACATTCGCTCGCAGAAACGCGATACGGGCGTTGTCGCAATGGTGGGTGAGAGCCAGTGTCGATGTGGTGCGTTACAGTGGAAGTCCGACCCAGGGAAGCTTGCCCCACGTCGAAATACGAACGAAATTCTTCCAAGAGGAACAGCAGCTGGGAACTCTGGGCCGCTGTAAGGGTTCCAGCGATGGAGGAACTAAATACATCGCTGGGCAATGCGTCAGATGTAGATACAGCACTGAGCGTATGGTAGGTGGTGCAATTCGGGTAGTCGGGCATGTCAATAATTTACACGCCATGGTACCAACGCCTTCCACGGTACCAACACATTCTCCTCGGAGCGGCATGACAGGGTATGGGCACGGGTTGCAAGCGAAAATTGGGCTAGTGCCCTTGACGATGTCCGTGGTCGCAAAAGGTAGCAAGAGGCCCTTCCTTGCGAGGAATCGGCCAGACGGGGAAAGTAAGGCAATGGTGTCCGAGAGGTCACTGCAGTGCATGGACACGATCATTGAGGCGTTGGGAGCAGCCTGAGTGTCGGCTTCGACGATCAGTTTCCTGGAAAGCGACGGAGCATCAGTGGGCGTCAAATCGAACAGCGGCAATAGGTCTATTTCAGCCCGTGCGCAATCGATAACGGCATTGTGGCGCGAGAGAAAATCCCAGCCGAGGATGAGATCGTGAGAGCAGGAGGAAAGGACGAAGAATTCTATGGCGTAGACAACGTCCTGAATTTCTACACGAGAGGTGCAAGACGACAAGGGTCGAATGTGCTGAGCACTGGCTATGCGAAGGGATAGTCTGGACAGGGGCGTCGTGACTTTCCGAAGTAAGCGGCAAAGTGTAGCGTCCATAACACATACGGCTGCGCCTGTGTCCACGAGTGCAGACGCGTGGACACCGTCGACAAACACGTCTATCACATTGGAAGGGCTGCAATGAGGACTTGTGCACTTCGACGCTGTCGCAGCCCTTGCCTCTTGGACTGCGACTGTTAGTTTTCCTCTTCCCGAGGAGTGGCACGAGACCGCATCGGCGATAGCGTAGCACTCTCCACCACTTGTAAAGGCGTTTATTGCACGCAAGCGTAAGGCTGACCATCCGATCAGTTCAGGGAACCGCAAGCGCGAGCGGCGTAGTGCGAGCGATGCACTGGAGAGACTGCCCCACTAGACAGCGCTAGTAAGGATGACCCACTGCATCGTCCCCCTTCTTCACTACAATATATATATATATATATATATATATATATATATATTGTTACGCGTGGAAGGACACAGACGAAAAAGGCTATTTACAGGCTATTTACAACGGAGCCAGTAAGCCAGGCCCACACTCGCTCGCACCAAGAGCACAGACACACTTCTTCGTCTTTCTCCCGGCGGCTCGTCTCTTGAAAAGCTTTCAATGATATCGTAATACTACCCCCCCCCCCCCCCCCCCCCCCCCGGCGCCAAAAGCGCCGTCACAGTGCGGTTAAATATCCAAGGCACTTGGAGAGTTGTAGGGATTGAGTCGGGCGACGTGGACAATATCACTGGTGCTCACAGTGGAGGACGTAGTGGGCGTGGCTAGAACGATTTCATAGGTGACATCGGTCAGTTGGCGGAGCACGCGATATGGGCCTGTGTAACAGGAGACCAGTTTTTCACAAAGACTTTACGCGATGGTGACCAAAGCAACACGAGGGTGCCGGGCTCAAAATGCACATCACGGTGACGGAGGTCGTAGCGTTGTTTGTGTTTTTCTTGAGACACTTGCAGACGAGCACGCGAAAGTTGGCGAGCATGGTCAGCACGGGCGATGGCATCACGGGCATAATCGCTAGTTGAAGCTGTGGTGGACGGAAGCACAGTGTCTAGTGGTAGCGTCGGTCCTCGGCCATACAAGAGGTAAAACGGGGAAAAGCCAGCAGTTTCGAGACGGGAAGAATTGTACGCAAAGGTTATGTAAGGTCGAGCCAGGTCCCAGTCACGGTGGTCGGCTGAAACGTATTTCGATAGCATGTCTGTAAGCGTGCGGTTTCAAACGCTTCGTGAGGCCGTTCCTTTGTGGGTGGTAGGAGGTGGTAATTTTATGCTGTATTGAGCAGGCACGCATGATGTCGTCAATGAATTTGGACAAGAATGGACGGCCATGGTCGGTGAGCATTTGACGCGGAGCACCATGCATCGAAATGATATCGTGTGGGAGGAAGTCCGCGACATCAGTAGCGCAACTGGTCGGAAGTGCGCGTGTTACGGCATAGCGGGTCGCGTAGTCCGCAGCGACGGCAACCCACTTGTTTCCTGATGGAGACTCCGGAAAGGGGCCGAGAAGGTCTAAGTCAACACGATGGAAGGGCTCGGCAGGGATGTCGAGCGGCTGCAGGTACCCAGGGGGAAGCTGGGAAGGCTTCTTTCGTCGTTGGCAAAGTTCACATGCGGCGACGTAACGCCGTACGGAACGGGCAAGGCCCGGCCAGAAAAAACGGCGACGTACTCGGTCATAGGTTCGAGATACGCCGAGGTGTCCTGCCGTTGGTGCGTCGTGAAGCTCTTCTAGAACGGTTCAGTGGAGGTGTTTAGGTGCTACAAGTAGAAACTCAGAGCCGTCCGAATGAAGGTTACGACGGTATAGAGTACCGTCGCGGAGGACGAAGAGGCGTAGAGTAGCATCGGCCGGGGAGTGTTCCAAACGGTCGATGAGTGCTCTGATGTAGGCATCACGACGTTGCTCGTCGGCGAAATGAAGGAGCGGGGATACTGAGAAAACGCAAGCAGCACTATCAGCATTGGAGGTGTCAGAGTCGTCAACAGGGTAACGCGACAAGCTGTCAGCGTCTTGGTTTAGGCGACCAGACTTGTACACCACGGAATATGAAAATTCTTGTAGGCTCAAAGCCCATCGACCAAGCCTGCCTGTAGGATCTTTTAGCGAGGAGTGCCAGCAGAGGGCATGGTGGTCAGTGACTACGGAGAAAGGACGACCGTAAAGGTAAGGACGAAACTTCGCGACTGCCCAGACAACAGCAAGACATTCCCTTTCCGTAATGGAATTGTTGCGCTCCGATGGTGATAGGAGGCGGCTTGCGTAAGCAATAACGCGATCCTGGCCACGCTGGCGCTGGGCTAAGACGTTACCTACACAATGACCGCTGGCATCTGTACGCAATTTTGTAGGGGCATCAGGGTCGAAGTGGGCGAGAATGGGTGGTGAGGTGAGAAGAGTGACGAGACGAGAGAAGGCGGTGGCTTCTGAAGTACCCCACGAAAATTGTGCGCCTTTCTTCAGAAGATTAGTGAGGGGTCTAGCAATTGCCGCGAAATCTTGAACAAAACGACGAAGGTACGAGCACAGCCCAACAAAACTGCGAACGAGGCGGCTGTCTTCGGAACCAGAAAGTCTCGGACGACGCGAGTTTTGTCGGGATCAGGCTGCACTCCGGAAGCGTCGACGAGATGGCCCAGAACAGTAATTTGGCGGCGGCCAAAACGACATTTGGACGAGTTGAGTTGCAGCTTCGCCTTTCGAAATACATCAAGTATAGCTGTTAGATGCTCAAGGTGAGAGTCGAACGTTGGCGAGAAGGCGATAACGTCGTCGAGGTAACACAGACACGTGGACCATTTAAAACCTTGGAGCAAGGAGTCCATCATACGCTCAAAGGTGGCAGGGGCATTGCATAACCCAAATGGCATTACTTTAAATTGGTATAGGCCATCAGGAGTCATGAACGCGGTTTTTTCTCTGTACATATCGTCAACAGCAATCTGCCAGTATCCAGAGCGAAGATCAACAGAAGAGAAATAGCTGAAACCGTGAAGGTAGTCAAGGGCGTCCTCGATACGTGGAAGCGGGTAGTCATCCTTCTTAGTAATTTTGTTCAAATGACGGTAGTCTATACTGAAGCGCCACGTGCCATTCTTCTTCTTAACTAACACCACAGGTGACGCCCAGGGACTCGAAGAAGGCTAAATGATGTCTTTATCTAGCATTTTGGTCACTTCAGTTTGAATCATGCGTCGTGCCAACATAAACACAAGAACCACTAATACATGGAATATATCTCGTTTTCGCACTAATTATAAATTACAAATGTTGTCTTATAACCTGCCCCATGTTCTAAACACGTACAAACATACAATAGGATACACTAAAGCTGAACTGCGGAAATATTTTGTTGAAATGTGATTTTATGCCCTCGGCTTGTAGATGCCGCATGTTTTGCTTGATTATTATTATTATTATTTCTGAACATATGTATGACCATTTCAGCGTGTTGATTTTCGATTTTGTTGTTCGAATATTGTGCAAAGATTATTGGACTCTCTATGCATAAATGGTGAATGTTCTCTTTATTGAATGTGACTATTGTATGTGTGTTTGTCGAAGATTTGCTGTACCACTCGTGTGCTACTGCTTGTAGGGGTCTTCTGGAGACAGTCAAGCTGCGCATGCAGCTTTTTGCCAGAAAACCCTCCAGTCGAACCTGGAAAATAAAACTTATACTTATACTTATACTTATACTAAACGCGATGTGGTCGTCGGTGAATAGGCCTAGCATCGCCAGTAGAAATCCGAAGCTTGACCGCGAGCGCCTGGCCTAAAGGGCGATCGTCGAAGTCAAAAATATCTCGCTAGGCCAATAACACTTTGCAAAGGTCTTCAGCCTGTGTAGAGGACACGTCCGCCGCAACCATTTTCTTTATTTTGGGATCGGCGCGAGAGGCTGGCGCGAGGGGCACGCCAAGCTTGGAAGAACCATCGGTTGATAAAGCTGCCACTTGATGGTCACCGGGGCAATCAACGTTGGCAAGGCAAATACCTTGCGGGAGAATTTGTTTTGCCAATCCAAAGTTAAAGACAGGCATGCGAGTGCAGTTATTAGTAATAGTAAGAATACTGTGACGCACGCTGACGTCATACTGTAGTGGAATGTCGGGCAGAGGAGTGACGAGGTACTCGCCATCAGGAACAGGTGGGGAAGACAACAGTTCAATATAGGCTATTGACTTTGGTGGTAGGCAAATAAAGCCGTTGGGGCGTAAGCGGCACTTGGGTTCATCAGGAGGTTCTGCGAGAATCGGCAACTCAAGGCGAAGAGTACGGGCAGAGCAGTCAATAAGAGCAGAATGCGCAGAAAGAAAGTCGAGTCCGAGAATTAGGTCGTGGGGGCTATGAGCAAGCACGGTGAAGAGGACAGGAGTGTGGCGGCCGGCGATGCTGACGCGTGCCGTACACATGCCGACGATAGCGACAGTACCGCCATCCGCGACGCGGACGACGCGTGCCGACGCTGGGGTGAGGAGCTGAGTCGTCGTCGGAAGGCAGCACTCATGATTGAAATATGGGCTCCTGTATCGATCAGTGCAGTGACAGGATAGCCCTCGACGTCAACGTCAAGAAGGTTTTCGTTCGTAGCCAACGTGAGCAGAGGCTTTGAGGGCAGGGTCGACAACGCAGCTTCACCTCCAGAAGCTGCAGCGCCTAGTTTTCCGGTGGCATCCGGGACGCGATAGGCGGCGAAGAAAAGCGACGGGGTTGGGGCGAACGAGACTGATGGCGTCGAGGTGAGGGTGAGCGGCGGTAGCGAAGGTTCGGAACAGGGGCATCAGCGGCAGTAGGTTCATGGCGGGTGGCATAGGGAACAGAAGGTCCAAAGGTGCGGGAATAAGCGGCGGCGTATGTCCGAGGAGGGGTTGGCCATCGGTTGCGGTAGTGACGAGCGACGTGGCCGATGCGACATCAGTGGAGGCAGATCGGCCTGTTATCAGGGGAACGGCATTCGGACGGGTTGCGGCGAGATGTGGCAGAAAAGGACTGCCGAGGGCGAGGAGGGCAGCTAGAGAACTGGAGAACGCTAGGTTGAGACGTTGAACACACGCAGTTCAGACCCATGTTCTCAAATTCCTGTCTGACGACGGCCTGAATCATCGCAATCGTGGTAGCTGGCGGATCGGGAGGCGTGGCAGAGAAAGCTGGGGAACAGGTGGCCTAGAGCTCGCGGTGAACAATACGGGTTACGTCGTCACAGATGGTGGCCTGACGCGGTCGACCCTCACATGTCGACGTAGCAGCAGTGTTGGGTAGCCGCGTGATGTGGGGTGTGATACGGCGGCTCTTAGCGTGTTCAAGGTGATGGCATTCTTTTATGATGGCGTCGATAGTCAAGACATTGCCGAAAACAAGCATATTGAAAGCGTCGTCGGCAATACCTTTTAGCACATGGGCCACTTTATCTGCTTCAGACATAGTATCGTCAGCTTTGCGGCATAGAGCCAAGACGTCGAGGATGTACGAAACGTACGGCTATGTAGAGGTCTGAAAACGAGACGCAAGAGCATTTCCCGCGGCAACCTTGCGCCCAATAGGGTCGCCGAACAGTTCCCGTAGCTTTTCTTTGAAACTGTCCCAACTGGTTATCTCGTCGTCATGCGTTTGGTGCCACACGCGTGGGGTGCCGCCGACATAAAAGATGACATTGGCGAGCATAATCGTTGGGTCCCACCTTTTATTAGCACTGGCGTGTTCATAGAGCTTGATCCATTCGTCAACGTCCTGTCCCTCCAGGCCAGAGAACACACCAGAGTCGCGATGTTGGGCAACCTTGACGATAGGAGTAGTCGGACGAGCCGAAGGCGTTGCAGAGGCGGTCTTATCACCGGGCGGCATGGTGACAAGCTTGATGTACCGACCACTTCGAAGTTCCGTAGCGAAGACGGGGATCGATAACCTCCACCGGAATGTTACGTGTGGAAGGACACAGACGAAAGAGGCTATTTACAGGCTATTTACACTGGAACCAGACAGCCAGCCAGGAGCACAGACACACTTCATCGTTTTTCTCGCGACGGCTCGTCTCTTGAACAGCTTTCGATGATATCGTATATATATATATATATATATATATATATATACACTGGGCACGGACATTAAATAGCAAAGTGTGCTTGCTGTCTGCAGAGTATCTGCAGACTAGGTCTACAGGTAGGTGACAGGGGTGGTGAGTGGGGGACTAGTTAGTGACTGAAAGGTAAAACCCGTTTTTGTAAGGGGAACCTGCAGTTACTGCGCTGCAGCGTCTGGATGTAGGTATCGTATTGCGGAGCCTCACCAGGTTGTGCATTTAGTACTGTATGGCTGCTGGAGCTCCCAATGGCAACCACACCTCAAGGTTAATTAGCGAGAGAAGATAACTCCCCTTAACCTCGGCAGGTCCCTGCCACTGGCCCTTTGGTACTTTTGACTGAAATTTTGCAACTGACGCCGCGTGATACTACAGCGATTGAAGCGGTGACAGGAGAGCCTTAGGGCCCTGCCATTTGTCGACATTGTCTGAGGTTGTTGACATAGCGTCAACAACCTTAACTCTGTCGACATGGACGGTCGTACGAGTGTGTCTGCGTGTGCTCGTGATATACAGACGTTTTCATTTACTTAGAAGACGACTGGAAACATAAGTGCTGCTAACGAGTTCACAGTTGACTTCGGGTTGTACTTTCGACCTTACCGTTGGATCCGAATTCACAAGCGCGACGTTGCACTCCGCTCAAAGGTGTTAGTCAAGCTTTATATAGTTTGCCAAAAAATGTATCTTGTACTAATCCTCTGGTTTCTTCTGATCTTCACGTTTCACGAGGCGCCGTTCGCCGGCCTTGGTCACAAAGGGACTCGTTTGCATATACTCAGTGTGCGCACTGACCAGCATGGGATCGGCGGCACTTGAACTAAGCGGCAATGCCGAATCAAGCTTTGTAAGGTTTGAGACCACTACTGGCGTTTCAAACCAATCGAAACAAACGGCGATGCCGAAAAGGGAATACGGTCAAAAATAGTTCGGACGCAAGCGGGCGCGCAGGCTCTGGGCGCCGCTGAGCAATTGCTGAGTGTCAACAGACGACAGTTATTTTCGCCCGGAAGTGCGCCATTCACAGGAAAATTTAAAACGAAGTTCTTGCTTACTTCAACTATTCTTCAGCCCGCTTAGTTAACTGTGTCAAATAATATCCCCAGTAACAGTAGGACGAAGTTCACTGATCCAAACATCCCTTCTGATTGATGCCAGCTATCGACCAATAGCGGCCGTCTAAGGGAATGTGCTTTATGACGAAATAAAGCACACAGAAGAGAGTTAGGAACGTGGCTTCTTTTGAAACGAGAGCGTTTGAAAAAAAGGTAACTTCGCGCTCCGCTTGTGTGCCCCACGCATCACGCACGAGAGAGAGAAAAAAACTTTTATTGACAGCGGCAAGTCTACGAGGAGTTTACCTCCCCTCCCTTAAATGGCGGCCAGGAGCCCTAGGGTCCGAGCGGAATCTTCGGCTTGGCTGATGACTTGCAGTTGGTGCTCGCTGTCTGAACTGAGCAGCATGGTTTCCCACTGCTCCGCGTTCGTATATCTGTTGTTCGGCCCCTCCACTATGTTGGGGCAAACCCAGATTATGTGTCTGAGGTCCGCCCACTGATTGCAGTCTTTCATTTATCTGAGTAGAGCTCTGGATAACAATGGTTATAAGCGATCGGGTTTGCGAAGGTGTTTGTTCGTAGCAGGCGCCATGCTGTCGCCTGCTGTTTATTCAATGAGGAGTGTGGTGGAGGCTAATGCTGCCTCCCTTATCTGTAGTGTTTGGTGATTTCATTATAATTGACCATGCGGTCTCACGAGTGCAAAATTTGGCTGAGAGGTTCACAGCAGCATATGCCATCCGCTGAATGTGTTTTTTCGCCAAGCCCCAGGGGTGCTTCAGGACCTCTTTAACTACACATTGAATGGAAAGAATTTAGTGAAGGTAAGTACTTACAAATACCTTGGTGTTTACATATCGAATGATTTATCATGGAACTCTCACATTACCTGCTTTACTGACAACGCTAGTCGTACTCTTGGTTACCGTCGCCGAAACATTCGCCAAGCGCCAGCACAAATTAAACTACAGCTATATTGCCGAGGATCTCGAGAGATTTTTCTCCGGCGATGGACCCCTGGCAGCCTAGCCCCGGGCACCAACAGCCATAACCGTTGGACATATAAAGTTTATTCCTATCCTATCCTCCTATCAAACAATATTCTGCCCAAAGCTCGAGTACGTTTGTGTCATATGGCACCCAGCTCAATGAAGGCTTAGTGACACCTTATAAGCTGTGCAGAACCATTCAGCTCGATTCATGATCAATAATTATGCCCGCACTACCACTGTCACCTTGATGAAGTCCACTCAACTCCCAGACCTGGTAATGAGAAGAACAATTTCCGGTCTCTAGCATTTTCATAGAAGCTTTGTTCCATAATCAAATACTTCGACAGGAATTTATATCAAAACTTGCTTACTTTTCCTCACACGTTGACCACCCAATAAAGTAATCATGCCTTTCTGCCCCACTAATTTCTTTATACATTATTTGCTTCCGAAGAAAAGTAGAGAGTGGAATCACCTTCCCCCCTCCATTGCTGCCACTAAGGACCAAGCGTTGTTCAAGTCTCCAGTTACTCAACTCTATCTTGTGTAGCTGCAAACTAATGTTGTTCTTTCTAATCCCTGTGATTGTTTTGTTTTGTATTTATGTTGTACGCATGCCCTCTGCAAGGCCCTCTGGGCGTTAAGGGTATACTACTAAATAAATAATTAAATAAATAAAGTGGCCGTGCTTTCCCTATAGCTGTTGGTTGTCCATAGAACCGCGCAGAACGCCTCGTGGCGTTTTTTCCGAGCAGCCATGGAAAATGAATGCTCGCCGTGACCCTCTAATAGACAGAAAGCTAAGCGGGCAGCGGCCATTTTAGACCTTATTCCAATTGTGGCAAAGTCAGCAAAAACGGCAGCTTCGCGAAGTTCGCATCCAAGTAAGGCTGCTTTGCTGTCCTAATAAGATGGCAGTCAGCAAAATGCTTGGAATCTCGACAAGAAGGTCGCCTACGGACCAGAAAATGTATGCATGGTTTCTCACGCGCTTGGTGTAAGCTACGTTGTGCATTTCAGAGGTTTTGGCGAGAAAAATCTAACAAACTTGCCTAAAAATGCCCACAATATGTTTTTATAGGTTTTGTGATGTTAGCAGAGACTTTCTCCAGATGCTTCCCATAACTCCCGGTATCTTGTTCTTGGAGTGACAGATCCGTCCTTGTATCTTGTACTGCGTGACGCGCACAAGGGAATATCTGAACCGACTCAGAGCAGCAGAACCAACCTGTTCGCACCGACGGTCTAACTGTGAGTGTTTCAGCCCGTGTTCGAGGCGCGGTCGAGCATGGTTACAGCAAATTTCCGTAAATGTCTAATCGGCTACATTCTGTAGTTCAATTTACAGGAATAAGATTGCTACCAATCCCTGGATACAGTGAACGGGAAGGCATAGCCCTTAATTGGCATTTGTAGGCAATTCATATTAAAAAGAACAGCCTTAATGTCCTCACTGAAAATTCATCAATGACTGTCATGCCTTGCTTGGCTGCGTCTGCGTCTCGCGCAATAAAGGCACTTTAGCCTCCCTTAGATACAGCGTCTTAATACGATACTTTGTACGTTGCATGTTTTGGTCTTCTCTGTGTTATGAGCATATTGTGTAACTCTCATGTGTACAGTAGATATCATTTCCTTTCCTCATATCCATCTAGACTATTATGCTTGGCAAGTCGCCACGCACACATTTCCAGGATTCATTCAATAGTTATTTACCATAGCTTCCTGGAAATAGTTTCATTTCAATTGAACAGTTCGCTCCGCGAAATCTAGATGGCGCTGACTTGCCGCATTAGCTCAAGAAGGCTAGATAACTGTTCACCGCCCCATTTCACAGGGAATGCCAATAAATCATCTTCATCGCTGCATGGATGCTATAACCCACCCCTTTAAAAATAATAATGTTTATTTTCCCATCGATACAAAACTGATGATGGAGGGCGTGGGAATAAAAGCGACAATCTACTTGACGGAGTTCCCACACCCATTACAAGAGGCAGCTTCAGTGAAACGGGATGGTGGGTTGTGGCACCAAGTTCTTGCTCATATTTTGGCTAATGTCCTACCTATTTTTAAAAACACAAAGAATTACCAAAATCAAAGTTTCTGAAACACTATTGGGAACTTGGTTTATTCACACCTTCGTTGTTTGTGGTCTCCCTACTTTTCTGCCACCAAACCTCCAATCGACTTGTACTAATCTTAATTGCGCACATGTTGACCTTCCCCCTGCAAACTCTGAACCCAAGGGCTTCAAGGACCCCCGCCGAGCCTGAAACCGCAGCTGGGTAGATATCATCAAATTCTAATAAGACATGTTCCATCGTTTCCCTAGCATTACCGCAGCAAGCACATGCTTCTTCTTCCTTGGTGTACCTCACTTTATAACTACTTGTTCTAAGGCACCCTGATTTCGCTTTGCATTGAAGATGATGCGCTGGCTTTATTTCTTCGCTGTGCTCAAAACAGCTGCCTGAAAAGGCCACTATGTCTCTCATCTCGCTTCGAAAAATAGAGCTTCGCTTTAAGTTATCCAATTTTTTCCGATTTTGTTTTTACCTCATAGATAGTTACTCATAGCACGTTTCTTTTCCATTGCCTCCATCCAGGAGATTACCCCAGCCTCTCTGAACATGCCTTTGAGGCTCTTTGTTGCCATGTTGCTTAGCATACGGGTCGCATACTTGCTGGTAAGCTTCCTAGTTCTTTTCTTCCAATGTGAGTCAATTTTCTTCCTGTACAAATATCTGACCACTTTCGCGACACACTTACTTTCATATTCCGCAATCATTCTTCGAAATCAATTTTACTCCGAGCTTCTCTCACTTTAAAACTTGTCCAGCTCACATCACCCTGTACAGCTTCAGTTGCAGTCTTCCCGTGAGGGTCCAATGGCAGGCGCCTCACTCACCTTCAGATGCCATCGAGCCCTGATTGTGCCCCTGACTTATAGCAAGCAACCGCATCTCCAAATGTAAGTCGTGCAACCATTACACCTTTCCACATATCCCGGAGCTCCTCTTACCTATTGTATCCCCATAGCGCTCTGTCTTTTCCTGTCTATCCATATATCTATTGCCTTCGTTTATCGTTTGTATTCTTTTACTCAAGGTATTTCCTGGCCCTGTACATACACTGTCTGTTCACTGTTTGCAATGAACACCGTAAAACCTGATTCTTTAACGCTAAATTTCAATCCTTAATTCTCACCTTCCTGCCCACAGGTAGTAGCAAGACGTTGTATAGCAACGTGCCTGTTAGCTAGCAGCGCAATGTCGTCTGCATAAAACAAACCTGGAAGCTGCTGCTCATCTGCTGTGCCCACCTTTTTCTATGGGAGATTAAACTCGATATTGATTCCTTCTAGATCCCTATCGAACCTAACCATGTACATCGTAAATAGCGGGGATAAAGGGCACCCATGTCTCATACCCTAAGTGATATCGACTTTCTCCTCGCTCCTCATCTCCTCCCATTCAACGCAAATGGTCTTTTCAAGGTAAATGTCCCTCAAAAGCTGTATATAGTCGTTGCCTAAGCAATCCTCTTCGAGAATACCTCACAAAATATTGCTGTCCACGTTGTCATACGCTCCGGTAATGTCTAAAAAAGCCACGTATAAAGGTCACCTTTTTTTCTCACGATATTTCAGTACGCTGACTAAGAACAAATAATTTATCATCGGGACGCCTACCGATTCTGAAGCCATTCTGAAATTCTCCCAATTTGCAATTATGTTCTGCCCGTGGTTGCAGCTTTAATGTAATCGCCTGTACTGCCAACCTGTATTTAACCGCAGATATTAGTAAATCCTATATTTCCCCCACTTTATAAATTAAATTCATTCTACTTTGTCGCCAACTGTGGTATTCGGCTACCTTCTAGGGCTTTTACTACTGCTTTCAACAGAGCTTCCTTACTTTTTGTCCAATACATTAATGAGCCTAACGTTAACCTCGACAAACCCCGTAGCTGTGCGCTATGTAATTTTCTCTTCGGCTTTCTTCCAGTTGAAATTTGTCTGCACGAGCTCCTTTTCCATCTGGTTCTCACTCATGGTCTTTTTTTTTCTCAAAATCATCTAAGATATGTTGTATCGTTCCAGATTTCCTGCCTAATAAGTAGGGCTCCGTGTTTTCGGAGCTCATATTTCTTGAAATTCGGAGGGTGTGTTGCGGAGTTTATTTTCTGGCGGAAATTCAGAGTTTATCGGAGTTCATTTGTCGTAAATCCTCAATTCTCCGAAATTCGGAGGTAAATTTTGCATTATTCTTAATACTCCAAAGTCTTAGTTGAAATGATATCTGAACACGAAAACATCAGAACACACGAAGCGTATTTTTGTTGTGTGGAAGGTTTGAACGCACAAAAACATATACACACAAGCACAAATACTTGAATAGAAAACACCTACGTTTGTGCGTATTAGAACCTTAAAACTTGTAATAGACGCAATCATACTTTACGAGGTTGCTGTCACTCATGGCAGCACGCTCCTTTCGATTGATAATTCTCATCTTTGAAAATGACCTTTCAACGTTTGCGCTAGAAGACTCAGCGCGCAGCGAGAAAGCACTGGCCACTGGACAGTGTGAAGTCTCCAAAGCGACAGGGGTTCAACAATGTTACTGATTAATTAGATTTGATAGTTGGCAAAATCACTCATGAGTCGGCTCATGTCGCCAGTTTCAAGAAACACTAACTTAAAAATCGGCGCATAGGTTTCGAATGTGCGGGGTAGCTCATGCTTAACATTTAGATTCACAATTTGAACACTATGCCAAAACGATTCACTGGTGTACTGGAGTGCACCGAAAAGTTTCCTCTCAACTGTCTGGCTCCACTTTTCAGGGACAGCAGCGTACTATCCATGAAGGTCTGCGACAGTCGTTGAGTGGTCATACGTCTCTCGCTCCGTGCGCGACAAGCCCTTTGGTAAATGTGCGATGGGTGTGGTCTACGAGATGCTGTTGAAGTGAGGTAAAGTTTATATCGGCCAAGCCGGCTGATGTATCAATGACTGCTTAGAACATGTCCTTCCGATATAGAACGGAACAGGGACATATTGGTCGGTAAAATCGGAGTTTATCGCATAAATCCGAATTGTCAAAAATTTTACCGGCGAGTGTTTATCGGATTTTTTCGGATTTATCCGAAAACACGGAGCCCTACTAATCAGTTAATGTGATTCCAAAATAGTCTACGTGCGGCGTTCTTTTTCTCACACATTTCTGACAAACAACTTTCAATTTCCCCTTGAATCTTTGTTTTAACCAGTATTCGAGTCACATATTTTGGTCCCGGTATATTTTCCATTTTTCTGTCTACATTATCCTGCGGCAACATGGCCTTATCCAGTCCATGTAATGCCTAGGATGGATAACCGGTGGACCATTAGAGTTACAGAATGGATACCAAGAAAAGGGAAGCGCAGTCGAGAACGACAGAAAACCAGATGGATGATGAAGTAAGAAAATTTGTAGGTGGAAGTTGTAATCAGCTAGCGCAAAACAAGGGTAATTGGAGATCGCAGGGAGAGGCCTTCGTCCTGCAGTGGACATAAATTAGGCTGCTGCTGCTGATGATGATGAGAAGTCCGGCTGCTTGCACAAGGACACCGACTGCATCTCACGTCATACTGTCGACCGCCCTGAAAATGATGCGCATGACAGCGACGCTTCCATTCTAGCCATCTCTGAGCTGCGTGACATTAGCACTGAACAACGGCGTGACGACTGCTTACGTGTTTTTATCGATTGTCTCTATTCTGGACATTCGGAGCCCACGCTGCACATGTGCGTACTCTGCGACGACGTTCTCTACCGTCGCAGCTTACACTCTGAAGGACCAGAATTTTTACTCGTTGACCGCGCCATGTACCGCTCTGTACCGGTGTGGAAAAAGTCATTTCTTCAAGAATAAGTAAGTTTTCGACAAACATAAGGTACTATCTGAGTCACAATTTGGTTTCAGAACAGGTCAATCTACAGAAACGGCGTTATTAACAACGAAGGAAATTATTTTGAACAATATTAATGAGAACTTGTATACGGTGGGGCTTTTCCTTGATTTTAGTAAGGCTTTTGACTGCTTAAATCATATGATTCTTGTAAAAAAGTTAAAATGTACGGAATGCGTGGTAAGCCACTCGCATTGCTTGAAGGATATCCTCAAAACAGAAGGCAGTCGGTGTCTTTAGATAATGAACTTTCATCCCTTTTGCCTATCAATTGTGATGTCCCACAAGGGAACGTATTGGGACCCGTTTTGTTCAATACGTACACAAATGATATTGTAAGTATAGGTCCTTCCGTTGATTTTTCATATACACGGATGATAGCACACTACTTCTTTCAGGCCCTAACCTTAATGATTTAATGGTGAAATGTAATGACCTACTAATTAAGTTGTCTAGGTGGTTAAATAATAAATAAGGATAAATAAGTTAAAAATAAATCCTACAAAGTCTAAGGCTATAATATTTCGCGCAAGAAAGAAACCGATAATACCGCACTGCATGCTTCACTTTGAAGATCACCAAATAGAAATAGTTAAAGTGCACAAGATTCTTGCAGTATATTTTCCTGTTAATTAAACTGGGATGCCCACACTGACCTTGTCTGCAAGCAACTCTCTTCCATCTGCGGGGCTCTGTCGCGATGTCGTGAAACTTTACCTTTGAAATGTAAATTACAAGTTTATTACGCACTTGTTTTTTCTCGCCTTAACTACTGCAGTTTAGTATGGGCCACAATGACCAAAACAAACATAAATAAACTTCTCGTATTGCAGAAGAAAATTGTTTGAATAATCACCAAAGTTGATAATACAACTACCTACAAATATGCCTTTGAAGCACATAACATTGTCCGAGTCAATCATTTGTATATCTTCAAGTTACAAAAAATATTTTTCGACGACATCCATTGCCGATTTTTATTCTACTCTGGAATCTTTGGACATGCGTCGTGCTAACATAAACACAAGAACTACTAATACATGGAATATACCACGTTTTCGCACTAATTGTAAATTACAAATGTTGTCATATAACCTAGCTGCCCCATGTTCTAAACATGTATAAACATACAATAGGATATACCAAAGCTGAGCTGCGGAAATATTTTGTTGAAATGTGATTTTATGTCCTCGCTTGTAGATGCTGCATGTGTTGCTTGATTATTACTATTATTATTTCTGAACATATGTATGACCATTTCAGAACTTCGATTTTGTTGTTCGAATATTGTGCAAAGATTATTAGACTCTCTATGCATAAATGGTGAATGTTCTCTTTATTGAATGTGACTATTGCATGTGTGTTTGTTGAAGATTTCCTGTACCACTCGTGTGCTACTGCTTGTAGGGGTTTTCTGGTCACAGTCAAGCTGCGCAGGCAGCTTTTGCCAGAAAACCCTCCAGTTGAACCTGGAAAATAAACTTATACTTATCTCCGGCATGTGTTCTTGAGCAGTTGCACGACGCACCTACTGCAGGCCACCTCGGCGTTTCTTGTACTTACGACTTGTACTGGCCAGGCATGTACCGCTCTGTGCGCCGCTACGTTGCAACCTGTGCTCTCTGTCAGCGCCGCAAAAAACTTGCTCTGCTTCCCGCTGGACGTCTTCACCCCATCGATGTGCCCTCAGAACCATTCTTTCGCGTCGGTCTCGAGCTTCACGGCCCTTTTACGACGTCGACATCTTGCAATAAGTGGATCGTTGTCGCGACTGACTAGGCTAGGCGGTACGCGATTACGCGAGCTGTGCAACTCAGGTGGCGGATTTCCTTTTACGTGACGTCATCTTGTCATATCAAGAATATGTCTTCTTGTCATCACTTCGCACCCCGGCAGCCGCTCATTGATCACGGCCGCGCACCTTCGTGTCCCACGTCATTGAAGACTGACATCGTTCCTGTACTGTCGAGCACAAGCTGTCCACCGCCTACAAACGGACTCACGGAGCGGCTCAATCGCACGCTGACATAAATGATGTCTATGTACGTTTCTGACGACCACAATGATAGGAACAGCACGTTACCCTTCGTGACCTTCGACTAAATTTGTCCTGTCACGAGATCGCTGGCTTTTCAGCATTTTACCTTCTATTCGGCCGCCAACCTACTCTGCCCTTTGACCACCACTGCTTCCTTCCTACACGAACACTCCCACTGAATATGCTCAAGAAGTCTTCGCCCGGGCTCACACAATGCGCCATATTGCCAGCTCCCGGCTCACTGAGTCTCAAGCCGCGCAGAAGATCCGGTACGCCAGCCGACATCGCAACTTTCGATTTCCGTCGGGCTCCGTTGTCCTCCTATGGACACCATGTCGCCACATCGACTCGTCTGAAAAGTTGATGACGCGCTACAACGAGCCCTTCATGAAATTGCGTCAGCTTGGCGATGTCATCTACGAGATCGCCCCACTGGACTCGCCTCGCCCCACTGACGTTTCGTAACTATCTCGGCTGAAGCCTTACTTTGCCGCGAGTTCATGTCCCTTATAGTTACCGCCGAGACGGCGCATTTACAGGCGGGGGTTATGTTACGGCGCAATCGAGAGTGGCGCCAGTCAGAAGAAGCTGATTTGACGTGAAGAGGTGGAATCGGTCCCGACAGCCATCTTGTTTATGTATCGTTGCCGCTCTTGTATATATTGTAAATACATCTTTATCTGCGACTTGCGCATCGTAAGAATACAATAAAGCAAATGGACGGAATTTGCACATTATAAAAAGTTTATTCTGGTGTTTTCGAATGCGAGTATAGCTCCACAGCAGAATTATGTCCGAGAGTCAAACACTGCCAGGCGGACCCTTCTCCACTGCTAGTGTGAAACTGCAAGTGAAACGGCATGAAAACTGAATACATAGCGGCAAGGGAAAAATGTCATCATTCATTTGCACTTGTCGATCCATTGTGTTGCTGGTGTACTTGTACTATGGAAAGAACATTTCTATGACAACAGTGTTTTGTCGCATTCGTTATTCAATGTTTATTGCACCTATAGAAGCCAGAAGATTTCACAGAAATACAGAAGGATGCCACATTTATAATATAAATGAAGTACATTGAGAATAGTATACACAAAAGAAAATTATAAACAGCAAGTAGGAAAACTTATTGTGCCACAGCTCTATGGTATCAGTATTAGTCAGCATACTTGCATGCCACAGGACATTTGTATAATAATGTTATACAAAGTAAACTATATCACACGTAGTATTCATACCTTTCATAAAACTGGCCAATGGGATCAGCTATCCTTGCATGTAGCTGCATTTTAGCTTACAAATGCCTTCTACGCAACATCTTCGCTACAGGCCTATAATTGTATAATATTTACATCTGCGCTGTACTCACAAATTGCGGGATGCTTCGATGATGGTGCTCATCAGAAAAATAGGCAAAACATATGCATAAATCGGAAAAAAAAACAGTGGTAGTTCACAAAGTCAAAGGTGAAAAATTGATGTGAGGACAGACCCAGAAACTAAGTATGTCAACTTTAAAATACCGTGCATTTTGGTGCAAGTAAAACGTACAAAAAAGCTTATGATGTATCACATACCTATAAAAAAATTAGCACTGTCCAAGCTGAGCCAACACACAGCAAAATTACGCTGTGAACTTAAAATAAATAAATATTATTTCACGCTATTTAAAACACTCATTGAGTGGTATACACCAAATGCTCGTGGCTACACTGAATCTGGCATCATAAAAGGCTATTGTAAAGCAATTAAGCAACGTGAGCACATTAAATTATTTTGGAGGTAGTAAAACCAACGGTATTTCAGGTTACAGAGGCCAATTTCCACAAAGGTCAGGTAAAATACATACCGCATACAACTTTGAAAAATACACTGTCATCCTCAAGAGTATAGTTAGTTCACGCATAATGCATTGAGAGCATTCACAGCATGTCCATGTCATCAGACAGTTTGCTCTAGTGAAAGGTAGGCCAGCTCACCTACCGTCATTGTCCATACTGTTTAGCTTGGTGTTTAACAGAACAACTGCTTAAGCCTCCATAGCCAATATCCCAAGCTCCAATAGCTCCAAACCTCCATAGCCCAACTCAATAGTCAATGCACTCAGTGGTTCTTTTGAAAAGCTAACAGCCTCATAAATGGATTTATACCATTTACATAGTGTCTTCGGATGCGGGAGGCATGTGTCGAAATAAAGTCGTACATATCAGTATGATCTAGGCGAATAAAAATGCAAAGTCAGTGCAAATGTCTTGAGTTCCGTCGAGTAAGCGGGTGACACTGCTTCACTAGACTTACGTGTGCGTTGACGAATCAGCAAGTCCTTTGTTGCCCTACTAAGACTCTACAACGTGGCGGCACCCTCATTTCGTAGAATGCGATTGTCCGATAAATCTTCTACGACATCTTGGAGATGAGTAACCTTTTGCAAAAGCTGGTGACGTGATTGCTGCAGAGTCTTGATCTGCTTCTTGGTCGCAGTTTGTAAATGTGAGTAACGCTTTACTTCATTAGAGTAGCAGTCTGGGTCAGTTGGTGCATACTGAAGAGTAAAAACCAGTCAAAACACGAAGGACAGAGAAGAGACGTGGCACACACGAAGACTGGACTAACAACTGTGCTTTATTGAAAAACCCCGTCTCTCAGGAAAACCCGGCAAACATGCGCAGCTCAAAAGCCGACACCCACACACAAACAAAGGTGATTGCAAAACGCCACGTAGCTATTAGTAGTCAAAACGCCACGTTGCAAAACACCACGTAGTCTTCGTGTGTGCCACGTCTCTTCTCTGTCCTTCGTCTTTTGACTGGTTTTTGCTTTACTTCATGCCTCAGAAAGGCCTTTTCAGGCGTGTCTTCTGCTGGCTGTGGCCATAAAATATCACACGCATAAAAAACAGGTGCACGAGCACCTTAAATCACACAAATCATGTACGCACAACAAAGTGCTTAATTGCTGTGGCATACGTTCTTATGCGAGCTATGAAGAACATATTGCTCAATTTTAGGTTATTAGCTTGCTTACGGCGGTTTCCATTTACACTTTTGTGAACCTAAAAGCTGTGAGGGCATAAAACTGCCATACACATGGAGCCTGCTAGTGCCACTTAATTTCGTTTGTCTATTTATTTATTTGCAAAATACTGCAAACCCATCTGGGCCCAGACAGGAAAAAGGTACAAAACACCGAACACAGAGCAGGCGATTGTAGCATTATTCAACGCGGGATGCTTCACAGCAGCTTTTTAGTTTGAGTGGGCAAAATATACTGAGCTTGTACTCCTATAGAAACGACCCCTTTTGTCTGCCTGTGTCACGACTCATCATAACCGATCGAAGAAATAAAGAGCATAGAAAATTGAGAAAAATCTGTTGGTCATCCAGTTCATTATGTCAATTGAATGGAAAAAAGAAATTGAAAAGAAGATTATTCGGCGCTAATTGGTGTTTAATGCAAACCCTGACGAAACTTAACCGCTATGGGCGAATATGAATTTTTCAGCTGTTAATTGCATGATCATAAATGTTAGCGTCCACGTGTCACTGAGTGACATTCATTATACTTAAGCTGTTAAACAGTTGCCATGAAAAATAAATGCTACTTTACCTGCATGTAATTACCGAAGGAAAGAAGTATGTAAAATTGTAGTGGTCGAGTATTATCCTTACCATAGTATGCCTTGTTGTTCGAGGTGTCGCTGGGTTGTGTGTAGGCAGCGCTACAGAAGCTTCACCCTTGAGCGTTCTGGCAGGCCTTGAACTGGGAGACTGGACAAAATAGATCAAGTGTAATCATGAGGCACTGTTTACTGCAGCATAGCTTGAAATTGCTGACCATGCAAACGAAACACCCGATGCACAGTTGTAGCTAAAATCCAGGACTAATAGCGAGACAATTGGCTTGATTTAAAAATTAAGCAAAATATTGCCCAGCAAGCAGGACATTGTTAGGGAGATCAGTGGCTGTGGCTATGTACTGTATTTTTATCTACTGTCCGAAAAAATGATGTTGATCAAGCTTACCAGCACAGTTGCCTTGTTAAAAATTTTATTACTGTAGTAAATGCTGAAGCCTTGCAAAGGTGTTATTTACGCGTGTAATGAGAGGAAATGGCTGAAGTACAATTCCGAGATGGAGTGTGTTTTGCTTATGCCAACTTTACTGAAAGAAGTAGTTTTTCATCTTGCATAACGCCGCTTTACTGCACGTTGTTTCATTTTCCTTATCTTGTACTTGTCCTAGATTGACTAAAATGGGGTTATGATGTATCATACATGACTTTCACTCATTAGCACTTGCTTTTGCCAGTGTTTACAATGAAATCTGAACCCAGAACTCATGCAGTATGCTTGTCACCTGTGTCAAAAAAGGGCTCTCATGTAGCTGATGATAGGTTGAACAGTTATATCTTTCTCTTCATTCTGAACATTACTCTCAGATCTTTTCAATCTGTCGAAAACATCTTACAAAAAACTGTATAACAAAGTCTCACATGGAGTTTTGAAACTGCAATAATTACTTTAAAGGTAAAATCGAAAATATATATTACAGGGAAACACCAGACTTTTGCAAAGCGGAGAAGAACATGAATGAACCAAGGCACACACATGAAAAAATGTGTTAGAAAGCCCTGTGATTATTACCGCAGTCAAACATATCAGGACATGTTGGATTTCAGAAGGCTCATAAGCGATGTCTGAATCAGTGAAGGACGAGCTAACAGACCTAGCAGTACCCTCTGCTAGCACATCAGAAAAGCCCTCAGAGATGTCCATGTCCATTGTGGCTGGAGAGAGACCTGCCGGAATATCAGAAAAGCATACTTCCCTTCAGGAATAGTGGGGGACATCCACCTCAGTCATGAAAAAGGCATGATCAAACTGGAAAAATGCATAATTGCTATGGATAAACTTACTAGCTCATCTTGATGCTGTGATTTTCCCGTGACCTAAAGGTTGACACATTGCTGTGGCATCATCCTTTGAAAGCGTGTACATTTAATGAATAACCCACCAGATATGTTTAAGATCCAACAATAACATTTGCTCTGGAATGAATTTATACAAGCTTTGCAGAGTTATCCAAAAGGCCTCGCATGACCTGTGCATGCTGTCCCTACACACCACATCCCCTTGTGCAGAAAACTATGTTCGATCAAAATGTGCTTCTAAATTACGCATACAACTAATTGAATCTCGGGGAAACTGGAGCTGTCGTAACTTCGCATTGCATGTTTCACACAAAAATATCGTAGACATAGCTGTAACGCATACAGCTCTAACGCCCCATCTGGAATGCCTCTGGGTGTTGAGGGTACTAATAAATGAATGAAAATAATGTTCAATCCCGTAATTTAAAGTATAACTGCGTAATTTCAACTCATCTGTCAGTTATCTATTGTTTAAAGTTAGTCGACCAACACCATATCTTCTAAAAAAAGAAATGGCATTTAACGCCAACATGGATAGTACAAGCTAAAGAGTTTATGCAAAAAAGCTAAAAATAAATAAATTAATTAAAAACCGTGCACGTCCGCGCGAACAATGGTGCCGTAAGCTTTTAGCCACAGCAAAAGTGAAAATGTGGAGGCAACGCAAGAGAATCCTCAAATTATGTAGGTAACAGAACTCCGGTAATGACATTTTATTGGCAGGAGGGGGGAGGGGGGGCTCAGCCCCCCCGGGAAAATTCTGGGGGGGGGGGGGGGCTCGAGCCCCGGAGCCCCCCCGTAGTTGGCGCCTATGCACAAGTTGACATCACTGGACGGGCGTAAGGTCATCGGCAATAGAAGAACAAAACACATGAGTGGACAGTTTCTCACACGCAAAAATAGCAGTGAGCGCGCTAGAACTAGCCCAGTCATCTTCATCGGACACGTCCATAACTTGCACGTCTTCAATCGCTTCGACATTGCCCAGACATTCCCCTCGGAGCAGCATGACAGGGTATGGGAATGGGTTCCAAACGAAAATGGTGCTGTAACCCTGCTCGATGTCCACTGTTGCAAAAGGTAGCAGCAGGCCTGTCCGAGTAAAGAAGTGATCAGATGGAGACAGCAGCGCAACAGCGTCTGAGATTCCGCTGCAGTACATGGGCACGACTGTTGACGCGCCGGGAGGAACGTGGGTGTCGTCGTGGACAATTAGCTTCCTCAACAGGTAAGTATTGTCTGTGATCGGCAAATCCAACAGCGGCGAGAGTTCCATCGCGGCCAGTGCGCAATGGATAACGACATTGTGGCGCGAGAGGAAATCCCAGCCGAGGATAACGTCATGAGAACGCGAGGTGAGGATGAAGAATTCTATGGCGTACAGAAGGTCGTCAATAACAACACGAGCAGTGCAAGCCGCTAAGGGGTGGATATGCTGAGCACTGGCTGTGCGGAGGAACAGTCGAGAAAGGGGCATCGTGACTTTCCGAAGTAGGCGGCAAAGCTTAGCGCCCATAAGACATACGGCGGCTCCACTGTCCACGAGTGCAGATGCACGAACACCGTCAATAAACACTTCGATCACATTTAAAGGACTGCGTTCAGGACTTTCACGTTTCGACGGCGCCGCAGCCCTTGCCTCTTGGACTGCGACGATTAGTTTTCCTCGTCCCGGGTGACGGGACGGGGTCGCATCGGCGACACTGAGCGACGGCGTGGAGACAGTGAACGGCGGGTAGTTGGCGTCGGGCGCAGAGTTGGTGACATAGCCGAATGGGGGTAGGAAAATGGACGGTTGAACTGGCGTGTCACGGCTGATGCGTCGCTAGGCGGCTGAACGCGATTACAATAAAGAACGATGTGACCGGCATGGCCGCACGGAAAACACATCGGCAGGTTGTCGGAAGTACGCCACCGCTACGCTGGGTTAGGTCCCATCCATGTAAGAGGTCGCGTAGTACAGGGTGGCTGCTGGTATGACGGCATGGCGGGCTGTGGTCGGGGCCTAGCCGCGAGGTTGGCATAACCGAGAGGCACACGCGGAGAGAGTGGTTCAATTCAATTCAATTCAATTCAAATTTATTTCCAAAACAAATTTGGTGGTTGACAGGGCTAAAAGCTGCGGTCTGCAGCTTGACAGAGGCCCGGACACCATATTCAAGGCAGGGCTTGACCTCGACGTGCATGTCGAGCCGTTAAACAAAAACATACAAAACAGAAAATACTAGTTCATCAGAATAAGAATACACTATAGGAGTAAGAAGACACAATACTAGATATATGACTATAAAATAAAAAAAATTATTTATATACGAAGAAAAAATATATAAAAGGTCGAATATAATGAAAGGGGAAAATAACACATACATATATATATACACACACATATATACATACACATATACGTGTGATTTCACATATGCATACACACATACACATATAATACATCAGGAAAAGATATTGCAATCTAAAACACCACAGCGTCAAATACAAGCAGACACAGGATGATTTAGCTTCTGTTAAAAAAAAAGAATTACTAATGTATGTAGCTTCAGGACAATAGTGGTAGGTATGATCTAAGAAAAGAGCTGATGTAGTAATGCTAGTGTGGGCTTCGCTATATGTTCGTATTTATTGAGGATTACCGGAAGATTATATTTCAAAGACTGAAGCTTGTAAAAAGTACGGAAACGTGGTATAAGCCAAAAGTCAGGACAACGTGTACGAACATTGGTATATTGCTGAAGCAGTGCTATTGTGGTAATAAAATTTTTAAAAGTAGGTGAAGACAGATAGAATGAACGCAGAACACGAAATTCATACATATGTTGTATTTTCATAATGTTGTACAACTTAAAATAATATTCTGTGGAAGCTAAATAATCGATATTTGCGATATTGCGAACAACTTTCTTTTGTAATAAACAAATCCTTGTAATATTTCTTTGTGTAGTGGTCAACCATACGAGACTACAGTAGTTAATATGAGAAGCGAACAGCGCATAATAAATCTGTTTTTTTGCTTCCACTGGGAGAATTGCACGGCAACGAGATAGAGCTCCTGTGGTCATTGAAAGTTTTTTGCATAAGTTGTCAACATGCGAATCCCATGAGAGATTTGAGCTAAATGTTACTCCGAGAATTTTATATTCATTAACGATTTCTATCCTGTGCCCGTCGCAGTATATATTCTGTTGTAAATTAATTACTTTATTTTTTGCACGGAAGAAAAGTACCTTGGTTTTAGCTGGGTTAATTTTGAGGCAGTTCGAATGTGACCAAAATACGAGTTTCTCAAGAACGTGATTACATCTTGATGCTAGGTCGGCTTCATCAGTTCCGGAGAGTAGAATAGTGCTATCATCGGCATATATGATAAATTTTGAGCTTGCGTCAATACCTACAATATCGTTTATATATACATTAAACAAAAGAGGACCTAAAATACTGCCTTGGGGCACACCACATTTTATATGGAGGGGAGATGAATGGTAATTGCCAATGTACACACACTGAGTCCTGTTGGCCAAGTACGAACGGAGTAGTTCGAGCTGCTTACCACGAACCCCGTAGTCCGAGAGTTTTAGTATCAGTATGTTATGGTTAAGTGAATCAAATGCTTTACTGTAATCAACAAAAAGACCAAGAGTTATATGTTTATTTTCGATGTTTTGTAGCACACTTTCTTTAAGAGTTAATAAAGCTGTTTCAGTAGAGCGTCCTTTCCTAAAGCCAAACTGCGCGTCGGAAAGAAGATTTATTTTGTCAAAGAAGTTAGTCAGTCGAGAAAACAATATCTTTTCTAAGCCTTTAGAAAAAATTGGTACAACAGATATTGGCCTATAATTTGTTGTCTCATTTTTATTGCCCCCTTTGTAAATGACTGTTACCTTGGATCGTTTCAGTGCGTCAGGAATTTGACCTGATTGGATAGCGAGATTGAATATGTGAGTGAGCGCAGGCGCAATGCATTCGATAACATATTTTATGGGCTTTATTTGTAGGTTATCTATATCTAAAGCCTTGCTGTTCCGTAGACCTAGAAATGTTCGATAAACCTCAGCTTCACTTATTTCATGCAGAGCAAAGCTCTCAGCAGGGCAATTGTTGGACGGTCTGATAACCTGCAGGTTACTATCTGGAAGAGCGTGTTTTAGAAACGCTTGGTTAAAATGATCAACAAGCGCCTGACCAACTATTTCACGGTTATTTTGCGTTAACTTCGAGGGCGTTTCCGTTTTACTTTCGCGACCGAGAACCCTATTTAGCACTTTCCATGCGGCGTCAGGCTGCTGTTTCGTTATATCAGAAAACAACCGCTGATAATATCCCAACTTTGCCGACCTAAGCTCGGCGTTCAGTTTATTTCTGAAAGTTTTAAAGTCTTTCAAGTCAGATGGTGCTCTTGTACGTAAAAAGGTGTGAAATAATCGATTTTTCTTATTAATAGCTTTCCTGTGGGAAGGAGTGACCCAAGGTTTTCTTATTCGTTTTGATGGTTTGAAAGTTGTAAAAGGAAAATGTCTAGCGTATATTCGCTGAAAATTTTCAATGAACTTAGAATATGCTTCATTCACGTTTTTTATTCCGAATATAAAAGACCAATCCTGAACACTGATGTCACGCTTAAATAAAAGTAAAGCATCGTCTGATACATACTGCACTGTAATTGCGTTCCTTAGACTATTTGTATGAACTTTGGGGGGGAAGAAAATCATAAAGATTGGGCAGTGGTCACTTATGTCAGAGGCTATGGTTCCCGCATCAGTGACTCTAGTTTCCGCGTTGGTAATAAACAAATCAAGTATTGACGAAGTTAGTACAGTGATGCGTGTCGGAGTAGTGATTATATTCACAAAGCCCGAAGACGAAATGGTGTTGTTAAAATCTTGAACGCAGGTGCTGGCTTCAAGGGTATTTATATTAAAGTCTCCACCACAAACGAGTTTCAGACTATTTGTGGAAACAAATTGCAAGAAGTTTTCAAAAAAAATTCATAAAGTGCCCAAAATTCCCATTTGGTGGGCGATAAACGACAGTAATGACGTCAGCGTTTCGTTTCAGTGTTAGTACCTCGTAATCGTTTGTAATGCATGTATAATCTGATATTACCTCATATTCTTTAGAAGCCTTAACATAAATAGCGACGCCACCGCCCCTACGACTACTGCGATTGATAAAAAAGTTTTTGTATCCATTAAGATGGAGCATTGCACACCCGTCGTAATACCATGTTTCGGTAAGCATTAAAATACTATACTGAAAAGAGAATTCGGCTAGGAAATAGGCAATCTGGTCATGCTTAGCGAGGGCAGAGCGTGTGTTAATATGCAAAACAGAATCATACATAGAAGAACATGGAAGAATTTCATGGGGCAATGCAAAATCGTGGTAACGCATTTTAAAAGCTTAAACTGTACGCACAAAGAGGGGGGCTAATTACACCGATGTTATCTTATTGAGGTCGTCTTCACAGGTTATGGATATGGCGCTAGAACTGTCTGACTGCCTTGCAAAAATCCTTCCATTGTGGGTCCAAACGGATCTCCACTGGCAGTCCTTCTTACGCCTAATAGCCATACTGAGAAGTCTCTTTAGTGTAGGACAAAGATGCTCATTTACATAGATAGGACTTGGACTGCCAAGTCCTAGGCTGTTATTAGTAAGCCGGGCTTTTCTCGCTTTCTTTAAAGTCATGTCGCGCTTCGACCGGGACTTGAATTGCACGATAATGTTAGTTTTATCCGGATTACGCGTGGGGACGCGATGACAAGTCTCGATATCACACTCACTGATTGGTTCTTCAATAGCATCTCCGATAGTGGACAGTATGGCAACGACACTTTCATTTTCTGTCTTAACGACTCCTTGGATTTCAAGATTGGCATTCCTAGAATATTGTTCAAGATGAACTATCTGGTTCTCCAGCTCGCCGTTCTTTCTTTCCAAGGAAACGTACTTTGCATTGATTGCCTGGTTCTCTTTCAAAAGCTGAGTGTTTTTTGCCACTTCAGCTTCAAATCTCTTCTTTAAGTCGTCTATTTCTCTATGCGCGAATTCGATGCTCTGTGTCATGTTTCGCTGCTCATTTTTCAGATCACGAATTTCATTGCGCAGGTCTCTCTCGTACGCCTCGCGCGACGATTTCAATTCTATCTTGAGTTCATCTTTTAGTTTCTGAAGGATTTCGTCTTTCGCTTTCGCAAACTCCTTTGACATCGTCACACAAGCAAGGCGAGGCACACACTTGGCAGCAGCGACGAAAAAAAAAAGAAAACGAAACAAAAAAGAGAAAACTTAACTAACCTGCACCAAAGGAAATAGCAGGCGTAAGGCGATGCACACCTAGGTCGTCGCCACTGCCAAGTGAATGCAGTAAGCGCAAGAAGGCTCCTTTTGTAGCTCTGGAATGGGTGACGTCAGGCCTTTCTTGCAGATATCAGCGCCGCCGAAGAGTGCCGTGCCGCGCCTCCTGTTGTCGATCCGTGCCGAGAAGCGTGTTAGGTCACGTGGTCTCGGCCGATGCTGACGTGGCGCACAAGTGCGGCTGCGCAGAGACAATCTGCACCAAAGGAAATAGCAGGCGTAAGGCGATGCACACCTAGGTCGTCGCCACTGCCAAGTGAATGCAGTAAGCGCAAGAAGGCTCCTTTTGTAGCTCTGGAATGGGTGACGTCAGGCCTTTCTTGCAGATATCAGCGCCGCCGAAGAGTGCCGTGCCGCGCCTCCTGTTGTCGATCCGTGCCGAGAAGCGTGTTAGGTCACGTGGTCTCGGCCGATGCTGACGTGGCGCACAAGTGCGGCTGCGCAGAGACAATCTGCACCAAAGGAAATAGCAGGCGTAAGGCGATGCACACCTAGGTCGTCGCCACTGCCAAGTCCTCGAGACGACTTTAGCGTAGCTGAGCGGTGCAGCCGTAGGGACCTGTTGGGGCGTCGCGACGACATCAGCGTAGCTTAGCGGAGCGGCCGCAGGAAGATGTTGATGCTGGTCTGGCAAGACCTCGGTGATGTCCTGCTTGATCACGCGATGGAGCGTTGGCATAACATTCGTTGCGGGCTGTTGCACATGGGGTGGCTGATTGAAGCTTAGCAAGGAGAGTTGGTGTGCAACTTCCTCCAGAACGAACGCTTTCATTTCCGTAAGCAGGGCGGACTGGTCGGAGATGTTGGTCAAACCAGCAATGTGGTCGTTACGCGATGAAGGGTGACGTGTCAACGACCGCTGCCTTCGTAGCTCCCCGTAGCTTTGGCAGAGAGTAACGATGTCTGACACGGACTGAGGATTTTTCGCAAGTAGCATGTGGAACGCCATCATCTTCGATTCCTTTCATGACATTTGGTATTTTGTCGGATTCCGACATCGTCGCGTTGACTCTTTTGCAAAAGTCCAGAACATATTTAATGTAGCTGGTTAAAGATTCACCCGTCGGCTGTGCACGTTCGGGCAAACGCGATTCTGCTCGCATCTTGCGCACCGCAGGGCGACCAAACACAGCCACCAAAGAAGTCTTGAACAAGGACCACGTCGGAAAATCGGTCTCATGGTTGCTGTACCAGAGACTGGCTACACCCGCGAGATAGAATATCACATTTCTGAGCTTTGCGGGGTCGTCCCATTGGTTGTGGGCGCTTACTCGTTCATACGTTGTCAGCCAGTCCTCCACATCGGTTTCGTCCGCGCCGCTGAAGATGGCAGGGTCCCTGTGGCGAGGCACACCAGAGCACATGACAGACTGAGGAGGCGCTTGCGGGGATGGGGTAGACGGCACTTGCTGGGATGCGTCTTCGGGCATGGTAGAGCGTAGGGTACGGGATCGAAGCTCCAGGATTTACGCGGTAGGCAGAAGCACTCTCCACCACTTGTAAAGACGTTTATTAGACACCAGCCGTTTGAGCCGTCCGTTGTTTGAAGGTCCGAGCTCTCAGCACGAGCGGCGTTTCTCGAGGAAAGCGCAGGAGGGATCGACCACTAGAAAGGGCTGGAGAGCGTGACGCGCTATGGCGTTCGTATTCTTCGCTACAACATGTATATATATATATATATATATATATATATATATATATATATCACATCAGTCTATAATTGTGTCTACTGCAGCACAAAGGCCTCTCCCTGCGATCTCCAATGAGCCCTGTCTTGCGTTATCTCATTGCACTTGCACCTGCAAATTTCCTAACTTCATCAACACACCTAGTTTTCTCCCGTCCTCGACTGCGCTTCCCTTCTCTTGGTATCCATGCTGTAACTCTAATGGTCCATCGGCTATCCATCCTACGCATTACATATCCTGCCCAGCTCCATATTTTCCTGCTAATGTGAAATAGAATATCGGCTGTCCCTGTTTGCTCTCTGATCCACACCACTCTCTTCCTGTCCCTCAACGTTAGGCCTAACCTATTTTGCTCCATCACTCTTTGTGCAGTTCTTAACTTGTTCTCGAGCTTCTTTGTTAACCTCAGAGTTTAAGCCCCATATATTAGCACCAGTAGCATGCAATGATAGTACACTTCTCGTTTCAACGACAGTGGTAAGCTTTCAGTGAGAATTTTGCAGTGCCTGCCGTATGCACTCCAACCGATGGATCATATCCATGTCATCAATCAGGTAATCGAGAAATCTGCGGAGTATAATCAACCTCTCTATATGGCTTTGATATATTATAAAGATGCATTTGATTCAGTAGAGATACCAGCAGTCATAAAGGCTTAGCGCAATCAAGGAGTACAGGAGGCATACGTGAATATCTTGGCAAATATATACAAATATTCCACAGTTATATACCTTGGTTCTCCACAAGAAAAGTAGAAAGTTGTCTATCAAGAAAGTAGCCAGGCAAGGAGACACAATCTCTCCAATGCTATTCACTGCATGCTTAAACGAAGTATTCAAGCTCTTAGAGTGGGAAGGCTTTGGAGTGAGGATCAACGGCGAATATCTCAGCAACCTCCGGCTTTCATATGAAATTGTCCTGTTCAGCAACAATGGGGACAAGTTACAACAAATGATGAAGTACCTTAACCGAAAAAGTTTAAGAGTGGGATTGAAGATGAATATCCAGAAGACAGAGATAAGGTTCAATAGCCTGGCAAGGGAACAAGAATTCTTGATCGCCAATCAGCCTTTAGAGTCTGTAAAGAAGTACGTTTATCTAGGTGAGTTACATACAGGTCCCTGATCATGAGAAGGAAATTTGCAGGTTGGAATATTTACATTGAAATCCGCTGAGATACTGACCACTGAGCAGCAGACCACAGCCACGGGAGACCCGGCAAAGTAGGACAAGAAAGTTTCGCTTTAAAAGAGCTTTCGAGGTCGTAGACAGAGTATTACTATGGAATACTATGAAACTCGAAAGCATAGATGACAATTTCGTCGACCCGCTCATGGCAATACATAGGGACAATTGAATGCACATGACTCAGTATGGCTGGAAATGCGCGGAACTAGTGGAAATTCACCGAAGGCTCAAGGAAGGATTCCCTCGGTCTCTTCACGCTTTATGTTAAGGACATAGAAAGCTGACTAGACAACAGTGAATTAGGTTTTAATATTTCTTATATCTGCAATGGGCAGAGGGGGCAGCAGAGGGTCTCTTGGTGATGTTAGAGAACAACATAGGCCATGACTCGGGACACTATTGCTTTGTTTTTATGCTTCTGCTGCTTGGGTCCAGCACTGTTATTTTATTTATTACTGTTAAATAAACCCACGCTTCTCTTTAATGTAGCGATGTTACAGAAAATGAACGAACAAGTCATGCCACTAATTGAAATGTCTTGCGCTACCATGATGTGTTTCTCATCTCAGTGATTCTCAACCACTGCTGCACTTCGCGCCTGCGTGACACTTGAGGAGACACCAAGCGCCATTTCATCTTATCTAATCTACGGCACCGCTATTCATGTGACAGAGCCTGAAAGAAGTGTTTTTTGGCAATATACTGTGCGCAAAGAAGAGAAAGCCTCATGGGAAAGATCTGAGAACGCGCGTAACGATTTGTCACTTTGGTCGTTAATGGAGCAAGTCTAAGAGCCCATTTACCCAACCACGGTTGTGCCATTTATTAGAGGAAGAACCGTGCATGCATTACTGATGCCACGTACCCACGTCACAGACAAGAACGGACAAACGTTATTTGCGTCAGCGCTTCTCTTCATTCTGAAAATCATGCGCTCAAATGCCAGGCCGACGTTCTTTGATCGAGAAAGACGGGATATTCTGATACAAGTCATACACACTAAAATCTAGATTACTGAAGAAGGAGGCGATTGAAGCAATTACATAAATCACATCAGTGTAGAACTGTGCATGCATTTTTAAGGACAAATAATTACGAGCGGCGCATTCAGCGTAATATCCCTTGGCCCATATTCTATATGCGTCTGATTGTTTATTATTTAGCCAATAAAGCCATAAAGATAATTAATATTGTTACGCGATGGACGAGTCAGTTAAACGTGAAACTATTTACAGATTAGATTTGCAGCAGCGGTTGCAGTGTTAATCGGTTGGCTGGATTCACAGCGCGAGCCCAGTTCGTTCTTCCTCCTCTTTGCTGGAGTGATGGCGCCCGCGCACCTCGTTCAAACGACCAAATACTACAAGCGTGTAGCATAATCCCCCGGCGGCAGAAGCGACGTCTCGGAGCGTCTAAATGTCACCACTGGGAGGGTGATACTTCTTCAGTCGTGTAACGTGCACGATATCACTGGACTGCGAAGCAGATGGGGCGTCAGGGGCGATTTCGTAGGTGACGGGAGTCACGGCACGAAGCACTCAGTACGGCCCTGTGTAGTGAGACAGCAATCTTTCTGACAGGCCGACCTGACGCGACGGAGACCACAGCAGCACCAAAGAACCAGGCGAGAAGTGCACGTCTCGGTTTCGCCGGTCGTACAAACGCCTTTGGCTCTCTTCGGAGTTCACAAGGCGGCCACGGGCAATTTCCCCTGCGTGGGCAGCGCGGGCGATGGCGTCAAGTGCATATTCACTGGCCGGTGCCGATGGAACAGGGAGAGTTGTGTCGAGAGGCACTGCTGGTTCTCGACCGAACCGAAGGAAAAATAGGGAATAACCACCTGTGTCGTGGCGCGAGGAATTATAAGCAAACGTGACAAACGGTAGAGCGAGGTCCCAGTCAGTGTGGTGTGCAGAGACATATTTCGCGAGCATGTCTTTGAGAGTGCGATTCAGACGCTCTGTGAGGCCATTTGTTTGCGGATGGTATGACGTAGATAGCTTGTGCCCCGTTGCACAGGACTGCAGGATGTCTGTGATAACTTTTGATAGAATGTCCGGCCACGGTATGTGAGAAGTTGCCGTGGAGCTTCATGTAATAAAATCGCTTTGCGTCGAAGAAAATCGGCGACATATGTAGCGCAGCTTGTAGGAAGCGCTCCGGTGATGACGTAGCGCGTAGTGTAATCCGTAGCCACAGCGATCCACCTGTTCCCCGAGGTAGATATAACAAAAGGGCCAAGAAAGTCCAAACCAGCCCCAAAGAATGGCTCCGCGGGAAGGTCGTGTGGTTGAAGGTACCCGGCTGGGAGCGTCGATGGTGTGTTGCGTCGCTGGCATTACACGCTGCTACGTAGCTTCGAACGGAGCGAGCAAGCCCTGGCGAAAAGAAGCGTCGGCGGATCCGGTCGTAGGTACGTGACGCACCGAGGTGGCCCGCAGTGGGGAGGTCATGAAGTTCTTGGAAAACAGCCGAGCGAAGGTGTTTAGAGATCACAAGGAGTAATGCTGGACCGCCGTGGAGAACGTTGTGGAGGTAGAGTACGCCATCGTAAAGTATGAATAAGCGAAGGGGATTGTCGACAAGTGCCGATTCCAGGCGGTTAACGATGATACGGAAGGATGGTTCACGGCGCTGTTTGTCGGCGACATGGAGGATTTGGAAAACAGAGGAAACGCAGGCGTCGGTATAAGTATCAGACGTAGCGGTGGGGTCTTCGAGGCAATCTGCGCCCTGGTGTGGACGTCCCGACTTGTAGGTCACTGTGTAGGTATATTCGTGTAGACGGAGGGCCCAACGACCAAGCCGGCCACTAGGATCCTTGAGCGACGAAAGCCAACAGAGTGCATGATGGTCTGTGATTACTGAAGAGGGCTTGCCATATATGGGCGGAACTTTGAAACAGCTCTGACGAGAGCAAGACATTCGCGCTCGGTAATGGAATAGTTGCGCTCTGCAGTTGTCAGGAGCCGGCTAGCGTAGGCTATAACACGGTCGTCTCCACGTTGGCGTTGCGCTAAGACGGCTCCGATCCCATAACCAGTGGCATCGGTTCGGACATCTTTAGGTGTGGGCGTGTCAAATTGGCCCAAAACGTGTGGATTGGTGAGAATGGTGATAAGGCGTGAAAACGCGGCAGCCTGAGGGGAACCCTACGTAAAAGGCACGTCTTTCTTCAGGAGTTCAGTGATAGGTCGAGCGATGGCTGCGAAATCTTTCACGACGCGTATGAAATAAGAACAGAGCACCATAAAACTCCGGAGGTCTTTGACAGAATGGGGTACAGGAAAAGCCGTGACTGCGCGAACCTTCTCCTGGTCGAGTTGTATACGCCGGAAGCATCGACTAGATGGCCTAGCACTGTAATCTGTCGGCGCACCTCGATGAGTTTAATTGGAGCCCAGCCTTGCGGAAGAAGTCAACGATAGCTGCGACGCGCTCAAGGTGCGTATCAAATGTAGGAGAAAACGTAAGGAGGTCGTCGAGGTAACAAAGGCAACTTGACCATTTGAAACCTTGAAGCAGAGACTCCATCATCCGTTCAAACGTGGCGAGGGCATTGCATAGACCGAACGGCATAACGTTGAATTGGTAGATGCCATCTGGTTATCGACAGAAATCTGCCAATAACCATATCGAAGGTCAATGGACGAATAGTATTGGGCACCTTGAAGACAATCAAGACCTTCGTCGATTCGTGGTAAAGGGTAGGCGTCCTTTTTAGGGATATGGTTTAGGTGGCGGTAATCAACACAGAAACGCTACGTGCCGTCTTTCTTTTTGACGAGCATGACCGGCGACGCCTAAGGGCTCGACGAGGGCTCAACAATGCCTTTGGCGAGCATCTTGTTTACTTCCTGCTGAATAACTTGCCGCTCTGCCGTGGACACACGATACGGTCGGCGGTGAATGGGAACAGCATCATCAGTGTTTATCCGAAGCTTAACAAGGGACGTCTGACCCAGTGGTCGATTGCCAGTGTCAAATATGTCGCAGTAGGAATGCAAAAGGTGTTATAGGGCGGCCGGTTGAGCAGGTGCGAGGTCCGGAGATACCATGGGATGTAATATGCCGTCGAAGTTCGTGGCATCTTGCGGGTAATAGGATGATCTGGGGACGCGTCGGCTGCCAAAGCAGTGACGTGGTCGTCTGTCATTGACTGGAGCGTGGCCACCGCTATGCCTGCAGGTAAGACTTGCTTCGTCAAGTAAAAATTGATGATGGGGAGGCACATCCGATTAGCGACAAGGGTTACGGCGGAGTATGGCACAGAGATGTCACGTGCCAGGAGGACATCAAGAATAGGTGCGACGACATAGTCCCCATCAGGTAAGTTTGCCCTTGAGGCCAATTCGACGAAGGTTAAGGCTTTGGGAGGTAAGCGAACAAAAGCTGTAGTAGTGCAGAGGGTGTTCGGTTGTTCGGGGCGAATGTCTGTAATAAGAGGGAGCTCAAGGTACCGGCGGAACAGTCGATGCGTGCAGAATGCGTCGTCAGAAAGTCGAGCCCGAAGATTAGATCATGAGGGAAACTGGTCAGCATGGTGAACAGGACTGGAACTTGGCGGCCAGTAATTCTTATGCGAGGAGTGCACATACCACTGACGCAACAATGGCGCCATCGGCGACGCGGATGGCTCGAGTGGTGGCGAGCGTAAGAACTTTCTTGAGGCGACGACATAGGTTAGCGCTCATTATGGACAATAGGGCTCCAGTACCCACGAATGCCGTCAATGGAACACCATCTACGTCTACTTCAATTAGGTTCGTGTTCATGAGGAGACTCAACGGAGGATTTGGACAGGACGCACCACTACCTCCAAGAGCTGCATGGCCTAGTTTTGCGTCCGGCGGCTGGGCGAGGAAAAGCGACGAGGTTGGGGTGACGGGGAGTGACGGCGTTGAGGCGACAGTGATCGCACGGTGGAGCGGCTGTCAGGCGCATCAGAAGTAGGGTACAGACGGCGAGGTGAATAACGGCAAGCGTGAGCGTATGGGCGAGGAGCAGGGAATGAGCTCCTGTATGGCGGCATCCAGGGGGTGCGGCAGTGGCGGGATGCATGACCAATTTGGTGGCAGCGGAAGCATATCGGCTTGTCGTCCGGGATTCGCCATTCAGCAGGATTGCGTGGTCTGGGAGCCAAATACTGGTTATTGCAGGTTGTGGCCACAGGAATGGGTCCCGAATCAGGTCGGGAGACAGAGCAGGCTCTAGGAATGTGAAGGTATGCAATTTCCTGCCGCACAACTGCTTGAATGACGGAAATGGTTGGGGCCGCTTGGTCAAAGCTACCGTCAAGGGTTCGTGGGTAAAGGGGAGCCGGAATTGCCGATTCGAGCTCTCGGTCAACGATACGCGTGACGTTCTCTTGAAATGGTCGTGCAGCGGTAAGATCGAAGCAAGAGGACGTGGCAGGTGTGTTTGGGAGCCGGAAAAATTGTGGGACGACCCGGCGGCTTTTGGCTACCTTGAAGCGGCAGCATTCTTTGACGATCGCTTCGACAGTAGAAACGTCCTTATAGACGAGCAAATTGAAGGTGTCGTCCGCGATTCCTCTGAGTATATGGCCCACCTTGTCAACCTCGGTCATGGGCTCATCAACTTTCCGGCAAAGCGCGAGCACTTCCTGTATGTAGGAGACAAACGATTCGGTCGACGACTAGACACGGGTGGCAAGCTCTTTTCGCGCAGCCTGTTGGCGACCTGACGGGTTGGCAAATAGGTCGCGAAACCTCTTTGAAAATGTTCCAGCTGGAGAGCTCGGCCTCATGGGTGTGAAACCAGACACGCAGTGTCCCCTCCAGATAAAAGATCACATTGGCAAGCATGATGGCGGAGTCCCAGTGGTGGCTTTGGCTAACAAGCTCATACATGCTGAGCCAGTCGTCGACGTCAATGCCATTTCGGGCGGAGAATGTCCCAGGATCACAGATACTGGGAACAGTAATCTACGTTGTGGTTGGCACCGAATGTGTAGGTAGCGATGGGGTGGTTCCAGCGGACGCCATGACGGAGAAGATGACTGTGTGGCGGCTTCGAAGCTCCGTCGCGAGGACGGGAAACGTTCCACTTCCAGAACAATGTTACGCGATAGACAAGTCAATTGAACGTGAAACTATTTACAGAGAATATTTACAGCAGAGGTTGCAGCACTGACTGGTTGAATTCACAGCGCGAGTCCTGTTTGTTCTTGCTCCTCTTTGCTGGAGTGATGGCGCCCGCGCGCCTCTTTCAAACGCCCAAATATAACACGCTTGTAGCAATATGCACCCGTGGTTTAGGATTTTAATGCCGGCTGTTGAAGTGAAATGCAGGTTTTATGGATTTTGAGGAGAGTTGGTATCGTGTAGCACAGCGGGGCTAAAGAGTGGTTGTAAAAAAAATCGTCGGCCATTCCACTCTGCGAAGACGGTTAACCAGCCAAGCTGAAACGTGCGGCCGCGGTGGTTATTCCAGACGGTTCATGAAAGTGTTTCTCAATTATGAGTTTGCAGACACGTTTGGCTGCGACGGAGAGAATAATGTCACTGGCAGTATGCCCGCAGACCGCCGTTGTCGCATGCGTTCGATGTCTCGAGTTTGCTCTGCGGCGTGGTTAGCGCCTGCCATCGCCGCTTGCGATTCTTCGAAATTAAATTGCTTCAAAATTAAATCTGTCCGTTACGGTAATACAATAAATGGCTCATACCCCCTTAAGCATTGGCTCATACCCGCGTAAATGCGGCCTCCCCATTACGACGACCGAAGAGAAGTGAAATTGGACGCTGGAATGATGAGCGGCAGCGCAGCCAGCTGTGGAAGACGACGACGATCGCGAACACGGGAACAGTGACATGAGCACGTACCGTGCACTAGCACGAGCGCAACTCGAGGGCCGCCAACGAGTCAGCTGCGGAAGAAGACGACGACGCTCCAGCTAATGCTGATGATGATAGTTTTCTGTACACAGCGAATTTCGCCTTGCCATATACGATTTCGACTAGACATATAAAGTATCGCTTTAAATATAATAAGCGCGAGGAGTAATTTATCACGAGGCCTTTTCTCTAGTCGGCTTTCCGTGGCTTTGTCAGCTTTACAAATTCATAGTCCGTGGGCAGCTGTGTGAAATAGCAAGGCAAATGTTTTGGGGTTTCCCCAGGCCACCTATGTTGGCTCGTGTACATGCGACCCAGGCCGGAGCGCAGCGTCCGCGTAAGAGTGGCCGGGCGGAATCACTCTCTCGGCAGCCGCGGTTGGGTCTCCGAGCGGCGGCCGCGAGTTATTTTGGCAGCGCGTGTATCCAAACCCAAACAGCCGCCGATCGCGCCTCGGCCAAGGACTGGGTCTGCGAGAGCTGCTTCGATTTACGCACTGCGCCCAGCTGCGGTCCTCCGTGTTGCGTAAGCGTCGGGAAATACTCCCAGCATTTTGCGTTCCCAAAGCACATGCTCTTTCTCGCCCGCGCTTATCACCTAGGGAGGTGCTGACTCCTCTTGTAGTTCTTTTTCACGCAACGCCACAATTGAAGGCAATAGAAGTAAGCAATAAGAATCAGGTTTCTTTAGTCGAACTTAAGAATAAATCAAGCGAAGGTTGTGAGCAACAAACACATAAGGTAGCAAACGCATCAGGTAGCTTAGCCCAAAGCGGTTTTCAAGGAGTCACCGATGATACATGCTGAACACGGAACTCCGCAAAAAACTTGCACAAAGCAAACAGCGACTATCGAAGCGCCAACATATAGCTTGTTCTTTTCTTCCATTAGGGGTTCCATATACTAATTTAAAAAAAGACACGGGCAAGTTGAACAACCTGAACAACCATGTAGAAATTTATTCTGAGAAATCGATTACGCGCTTCTCCTTCTTAACGCATGGATTGCCTATCAAATCGCTTATTGGTGCGCAGGAATTTTTGCAAAGAAGCTGCCTTAGTCGCCTCAGAAACTTAGTGAGTATAATTGACCGTTGACATTCCGTGGGCTGCTCAATCACAAAATGGTTTAATGCCTCGTGTACACTATGTTCTCGGCATTTTTAGTAATCCAATGCTACCCACACAATTATTGCCCGGCAGTTTTCTGGTTACTTTTCTTGAGACAAAACATATAGAGAATGATAACGCATTGTTCTAGAGCTTCGATCTTAAGAAATCTAGAGTTCGTGATTGGCAGCCATCCTCTTGAAGCTGTCAAAAGATAACTATCTAAGTCAAGTGGTCACAAAGGATCGGCATCATGTGGTGGAAATCTGAAGACTAATAAAATTTGCTTACGACAGACGTTCTCAATCTGTGAGCGACAGCGCACCCTGTGCATTTGAAACCAAAAGTATATAATAAGTTTATTCTGCCGAACTTACCTAAGGAGATCTCGTTTGCCCCGCCTAACGCGCTCAAGACAAGCCAAGGGGGTAAAGATATAATGGATAAGTTAAACAACCACACAACGAGCGATAGAAGAAAAAATGACAGGAATAACGCTATAGAGACCGGAAGGCGGTGGTTTTAATTGACTGAGAGCAAATGCAAATTTCAGATAAAGAGAAAGCACAAAATGGAGTCTGATATATAATGGATAGAACGGATAACCAACTGTTTAGAGTAACTAATTTTGTGCTCAGGGAAGGGAATCATTGAGAGCGGCATATAATCATCCATCGTGGCATGATGAGATCAGAAATTTCGCCGGGATGCGATGGAGTCACCTGGAGAAAAAGAGGGGTAATATGCGATCGTTGAGAAAGGCAATGATCATTCAATGGACAGAATCAGCTGATGATGACATAAAACCAGCAAAAAGGAATTGGAATGATGGAGTGATTTGTTACTTTTATTGTATGTAGGGTAGAGCGGGGGAAAATCAGACAAATATTTAAATTGATGATGACTTTATGTTTAAAGTTGTAATTGTGAAACGACACATTGAGATTTTTCGTTGGGTCGTTACCTTATCTTCAGCAATAATTAGGGCCCTGTAATTAGCATAAGTATTAAATAAACATTATTTTAAGAATTCCAATTAAGATGTCTCTATTTGTCACAATCCTGGGGCAAAATACCAAAGCACTTTGCGTACTTTGCGTACCAAGCACTGCCCTTGGTGCAAGTCGTGTGTCACAGAACACATTTTTTCCATGCTTCTGCACTGAATGGGTTCTTTTCCTTTTTTCTTACTTATCCTTTATTTATGCTTCTGTAGGCTAGCGAGGCTTCAATCCTACTGGCAGCTGTCAATTCTCAGCAAAGTGCTCACCTCTGCACTTTTTTAAGCTTTTATTACTCTTAGCACCAGAGAAATGCTATGGAATATTTTGTCAATTTCAGTATGTCCAACGGTCTTCCCGAACAACTCTACGGCGTACGCAAAAACGTTTGTCGCAGTTCGAATAAAGCGGGTCGGCTAATGGATGAAGTCATGTGCTCGTTGCATGCCATTTACGGCGAAAGCAGCACTGCATGTCTCTTGTGCGCTCGTACCATCCAGGCAAGGAGATGGAAATAGTCTGTAGCAGCCGCAAGAAATGAAATCCATAAAAATGATACTAGGGCTCTCGAAGTCTTCCTTGGTGCGTTCAGCCCCTTAATTTTACGACATTGAATATTAGACGCACCGTGGGAAAACGTCATGGAAGTCTCACCACTGAAGGAAAAGAATACAAAAAAAAACTTTCGTTGGGTGAGAAAAGCACTGTAACGGTGGTGCACTCGCTCGAAAGATTAAATGAACAGATTCTTAATTCACTTTGGTGGACCTCCACTCATGGGTAGTCAGTCGCCATTTTTTTTACACTCATATGCACCACCCGGGCAGGACCGTTTTCAAGTCAAGCAGAGTGGATAATATTTATTTATTTGCTTGTAAAACCGCCATTCTCCATAAAAAGCATAGCAGGTGGGAAATACAAAGCATTTGAAATGAATAATCGTGCTTTAAAGAAAAAAAAAAAGAATCGACAGTATGACAACAGGCGCTGTACATACACACAGACAGAATTTACTGGAAGTGATCGAACAGTGTTTTAGACAGGACGAGGTAAAGATGATAGACGCAATGCTGTGTGTCTTCTGCTGTGGCTCGGCTGGACGTCTGCAGTGCAAAAACTAGTGTCAGTGGAACAGGCGCTTGTAGGCACAGCTCCATAATCTTGGTGGCTTTCCTAGCGGACCTCAACTTCGATGTACTGCACGAACTCTATGAAGTACTCATCATGAATACAAGACTGACAGACTGTGCAGGAAGGAGTATTCGACTGCTGGCAGTGGCCAGGTGGTAGGCTGTTCATAAGCACGTGACAGAATACGATGGACCACTCGTTAAGGCGGACGAAATGCCCATTTTATGTGAGTGTCTTTAGAATATATTGTCATATAGGCTGGTTCAGTAAAACAAGAGGAGAAGGAGATTATTCTCCAGCATGTCTGTGAAGATACCGAAGCAAAAATAAACACTACTTGACAGCTACGTCATAGTTGCTGTTGGTGACTATAATACTAGGAACCTTAGTTCTACTACTAGTAACCTTAGCTTGCCAAGTGAGGCATCTCAGCAATGCTATTTCATATAAAAGTTTTTATAAGTAATAAAAGTGCGGAGACCCCATTGGCAGTGTTCTTATCTGAACACTCCTAGGAGAGTAGCACTGAAAATTTGGCTAGTTGGTACAGATGCATGGATTCACACCGGCGCAACAAGGAAGACGAAAAGACGAAAGATCACACGAACACAAGCGCCGACTCACAACTAAAGTTTATTCCATATTACAGAGAAGATTTGTACACACACGTGGCCACACACAACGCGAAAAGAACAACCAAAAACCAGAACACGTTAACAATTCAGGTACAGGATTTCTTTATCCTGTAGCGCAATAGAGGGACAGCTGATACAAGACTGTTTTTTTTATTTTGAATGTTCCATGCTTCGATTACTTCCCGAGTCGTCTTATCATGATGCCTTGAAATAATGCTTGTGGGGTTAAACTGAGGCGCGCAGCCGCACTTCTGACAGTGCTGAGAAATGTGCGATAAACCATCACAACGTAGGTTGGCCGCATGTTCCCTTTATCGCACGTTACACATCGGCCCGTCTGGCCTATATAAGCAGAGTCGCAAGACAACGGCAGACTGTAAACCACATTCGTGGCACAACTAATTGCCGGATTCTTGTGCTTGACACCACAACCTTCTTTCTTTTCTTTTGTAGCGTTAGCTACACTGGCCTAGCCAAGCCCATTTCGCGCGGCACATCAAGAGCCGTGTTGCGCATGCGCAAGGATCAGTGATGTCACACGGCTTGCGCACCGGAGCCACCGGAGCCGGCACCTCTCGCGCACTCCGCCGCCGCCGCCGCGCGCGACTCACCGCCGCCGGTCTGCGCATTCCAGAGGAGTGACGTCGTAGCCGTGGTAGACGCACTGGCGCCGGCGCGCGCTCGCTGTGCAGTCGCCGTCTGACACTGCGCTGGAGCCGCTGTGCTTCTGACTGGCGTTTGCCAGTGTGGTATAGCCATGGAGAAGGAGAGCGCAAATGCTGCTCAACAGCGCAGAAGAACGGAGAAGCTTGACTCATCGGATCCCGAAGTAGTTGCCTGGCAATTAGCGGTTGAGCGTAGGAGGAATGAATACATGTGCCACATAATACGTATACCGCGTGTGTGTCATTGGAGCAGCCGTAAGCATGACAATCAAGCTAATCCTTGACAATCTAGACAACCAGGAAACTAAGAATAATCAGCGGAACCTTTGCTAACGCTACGTATATCCTGGCATAGCCGAGCTAAGCCACTGCAACTTTTTTTTGGCCTCGGCCTGTCTCCCTACTAGTTCGCAAATAGCCCCTAATTTGTTTGGTAAAGAAAAAACTACTTCTACCCCATATCTACATGCGACGTTTTTCAAACCATGGGACAAGGCATGAACATACGGTACAACTGCAACGCGTTTCCTCTTTTTCTTTTCGATTAGTTCTTTTTTTGTTTCCCTGCCCTGACCATGTTTTACTGCTTGAATTAACTTCTTACCAGTTTGTGTCAAGACGTGATCCGGGAACCACGCGCTTTTTAACCTACCCACCTGTCTTGACACACTCTCCTTTATTTTATGAAGGCACGTCTTATTGATGGCTGACCGATGAACAGAGCCAGCAATGCCATCCTTTGCGATTTTTGAATGGCCAGGCGAATAGTTCAAAATTTCTTTTTTTGAACGTGGCCAAAACTCCCAACAAATGTGATGGAGAGAGGCGGACAGCATCAAATCGAGAAACCGCAGCTTGTTCTGCTGAGGAACCTCATACGTGGATTTAAGACCCTTGCCTACCCTCCTGAAAACGTCAAGTATATCATCCAAAGTTCTAGAGTTTCTACTTTCATCTATGATTACAAGATAGTCATCTACACACCTAAAATTGTTTACACCACACCAACCAAGTTCCTGTTCGATATCTTCATCAATGCAACCCAAAAATATATTGCTCAGAACCGGGGCAATCCTCGACCCGATACAAATACCCTCTCTTTGCAAGTACAGCTTACCCTCAAAACCTATAACCGTGGATCTTAAATAACACATTAATAAATCTAGGAAGGAACTGACAGAAACACAGCGCTTGTTGGCAAATTCACACTCATCATTGTACAAATCAAAACATCTTTGCACAGATCCTATCAATTCCCTCTGCGGTATAGAATAACACAAATCTTCTGCATCAATACTAAACAAACGGTATTTTCCTGGTTTGCAGTTTTCTCTTAGAGTGTGATCTTAGACTGCTTGTCTCGAACAAGGAAGGCTTTTTTGTTGTGTTACCTGAAAGCATGTTTTTTGAAAAAGCGTTTGCGGCTATACACAAGAACTTTAAGGTGGTATCTGTCAAATTGGAGTTGTTTAAGAAGAAGGCTCTTGAATTGTTGGAAGCTAATGGTATTGAAAAAGTAGCATCTAGTGTGAGGAACGCAAAAGGTTTTCACTTGAAGGTCTTTTTCACAGTAAAGACACATAAAGACAGTTTGCCGCTCAGAACCATAGTTTCTGAAAAAGGGTCATGGCAGTTGTGCTTGTCTCAGTTTCTTTAGAAATGCCTAACCTACCTAAACGTTCAGGATCCGTTCATGGTATCTAATTCAGAGGAAGTTGTGCATTTTTTTAATTAAATATATTTAAGGAGATGTTGTTGCCTATATGTGGCGCCGGCTACTCCTCTTCTCTTACATGGTTGTTGTCCTCATAAAGTTGTCAAAAATCACAAAACTGGACTAATAACCACATGTAAGAACATTCACGTGCTAAGTCCTAACTGCAATATAAATAAATGTTCGCGCAACAGAAGAGTTCACATAACATAAATACTCACAATACCGAAGTCTTCACACACAACAGATGAGTTCACAAAGCATAAATGTTCACAAAACCAAGATGTTCACACAGCAGATGTTGGGAACTTGCAAATTAGGTCCCTATTGAATGCCGCGCTCTCAATACAACAGTCTTTTACGCAGACACAAATGCTACATGAACAGGAAGACACAATAAACATGTAATCCAGAGTGCCTGTTAACAATACCAATGCCAGCAATAAGCGATATCTGATTTTGTAACTTTCTGATATTTTTGAGTCCTGCAAAAATTGTGCTAAGGCGCGTGCAGCAATGTTTTGTAGTCTTTCTGTTGGCCATGGACCCAAAATTTTTTCTATGGATAGTGGTCGTCTATCCAAGCAATGTAGTTTTTCTGAAAGCTTCTTACGGGGAGCATCATGTTTTTTACAGTGTAGAACAAGGTGTTCTATGTCTTCTTCAGCCTCTCCACATGAGCATGTAGCACTATTAGTTTTTCTTATTCTATACAGGAAGATTTTAGTATAGGCAGTGCCTAGCCGAAGCCTATGCACTGTTGTTTCAACCGATCGGTTATTTTAAACGGAATATTGAATTCTATTCCAGGATCAATATTATATAATTGAGAGTTCTGCGCATCATTTGTGAACCAAGTATCCTTGGACAATTTACCGCATAGTTTGTTCAATAAACAACGCGCATCACTCGTTGCTCGAGGAACTAGTGATAATTCACTCTTTTGATGAGCTGCACGTGCCATGTGGTCAGCTGTTACATTTCCTATGATTTCACAGTGACTTGGAATCCACTGGAAAGTTATGTCGTGTTGCAGATATTTCGCTATGGCGTGTCTTCTGTATTTCGTATGCCAATGTGCTGTTTGTTTTTCTTAAGCTGATTTCATTTAAGCTCAGCAATGAGGCTTGCGAATTAATCAGAACTACCCAGCGAAGAGGTCCTGAATGCTGACATATGTAACTTAAAGCAGAAAGTATGGCGTAAAGTTCTGCTGTTGTGGACATTGTAAATTGGCAAAGCTTATAAGCTCTTTTCTCTTGGTATGCAGGTATATAAAACGCTGATGTAGAGCTTTGCTTCCAGCATGATCCATCGGTATATACGTGTATACGATCTACGTAGTTAGTGTAAAGATGTGATAAAGCTAATTGCTTTATCGCAACTACGGGTATATCACATTTACGGCCTACTCCAGGAATTGAAGTGACTTTCTGGAATTGCAAGTCGCCATGGGGGATGAGTTGCGCATGCAGGCCAGTATTCGTAAGCAGGTAGTAAGTTTTTGCACCGCCGTATTTCATCATGTATGCGTGCAGCGGCTCTATCCTGAAGGTCTTGGCATAGTGGATCATTAGCGTTTTGTGTTGCCAAACGAAAAAAGTGACGACAAGTTTCCGTAAATCTTAGTGCATGAAAACTTGGCTGGCGGGATTCAGCAATTACTAAAGCACTGGGAGATGCACGGCGAACGCCAAGACATATGCGAAGGCTTCTGGCCATTAATCTTTGAATTGTTTCCTCTAGATTACGGGATATTCCATGTAGCACAGGGGTAGAGTATGCTATTCTTTGTCTATTGATCGCCGAGTGAATGCGTAATAAAGAAGAGGTTGAACTACGCAATCTCACTCCAACAAATCGACGAAGAATGTTGATTAGGGAGTTGACTTTCTCTTGTAATGCTTTTATTTGGGGAGCCCATGATAGCCGTCTGTCCATAATAATACCCAATAACTTTTATTGTCGCACAAGTTGCAAACGCTGAGAGTCTAGCACGAGCTGGAATCTCTTGAGGCATTTCCTAGTAAAAGGAAGTACAGCAGTTTTCTCAAGTGAAATAATCATACCTCTACTTTTCAAAAAATCATTAATCACTGTTAGGCCAGCTTGTAACTTTTGCTGAACGGCTTGAGTACTCGTGTCAGAAGCACATATGCACAAGTCGTTTGCATATAGTAGCATATAGTAGCAGTAGTATTCAAGGTAGCAGGCAAGATATGGGGTAATTCAGCCATTACAAAGTTAAATAAAAATGGACTGAGTACACTACCTTGTGGAACGCCTTGATTCACTTTATGCTCTGTGCTTTTGCCATCAGCAGTTTCAATATAGATTTTCCTGTCTCTTAATAATTCCGCAATCCATCTCAGTGTTCGGCCAACTATGCCCAACTGAATTAACCCATGCAGTACGTGAGTGTGGCTGGCTGTGTCAAATGCACGTTTTATGTCTAGAAAAACTGCAATGGTGATTCATCCACAGCCCCTCTCATGATATACGTATGTTACAAGATCTAAAATGGCATCCATCGTACACCGGCGCCTGCGGAAGCCTGCCATATTTTCAGGCAGTGCGTTGGTGTATTCTGCCCACCACTGAAGTCTAGCATCAATCATATTTTTCATAAGTTTACAAACGCAACTTGTCAGGCTTACAGGGCGGAAACAATCTAACGGTAAAGGTGTTTTACCCGGTTTTAGTATAGGAACCACTCGCGCAATTTTCCAAGAAGAAGGAAGACGTTCTGATATCCACGCATCATTCAGTAATTTAAAAAAAGTATTTGTGGCTACAGGACCCAGGTTTTTCAGGGCAGCATATGTGACCCCGTAAGGTCCAGCTGCTGTCCTCTGGCGGCACGATACAAGTGCGTTCTTGAATTCTAGTGAAAACGGTTGATCTAGGTCATGATGATCGCTTCTGATAGAAAAATTGATCGATGCTTTGACTTCTTCGACAGCATTACTGTATTCAGATGTGTTTACTGCTGCACTTGGGCGTGTAATAGGCTAACAAAACTCGTTTGCAACAGTTGTTTCCGGCACTTTCTGGACTAAAGCTACAGCTCTGAACGGCTGTTGGTGCGTTACTGGTGCACTTAAAGAGCGCAGAACATTCCATAATTTTGATTCAGGTGTAAAAGAAGTGAGTGAAGAGCCAGCGCTTTGTACCTAGTCGCTCCAGCTGCCGACCCATACGATCATACCCCTTTTGGCATTCTCGGTAATCTTCAAGGAGGCCTGTGCGTCGATATTTTCTCTTAGCTCTGCGGCGTATAGCTCTGAGCCTCTCGTATTCAGAGTCTACACCAGCGTAACCATGAGGAATCTTTACAAATTTTGAACAAAAGTTTAATTTGTCTTCTATAAGTGATAATAGACTGTCTGTATCACTGATAGCATCAGCTTGACTTGTAATGTGATATCGAAATGCCTGCCATTTGTTATTTTTGCAGAGCGCTGATAAGTAAAAAATCGTAGTCTAGGATGCTCTATTAGGATAGAAAAGTGATCACTACACTTTGTTTCAATGTCTGCTCTCCATATTACTCCACATGCAATATCATTTGAGCAGAGCGTGAGGTCGAGGCAGCTGGAGTAATTAAAACCCCGTAGGAAGGTCACTGAGCCGTCATTCAACAAACACAGACCACTCCTCTGAATTGCCTTTTCTAGCTCATTTCCACGACGGTCGTAGTAGGCGCTTCCCCATGTGACGTGGTATGCATTAAAATCTCCGCAGTATATTAAATCTTTTGTGTATTTCTGAAAGAGGCCCGTCAATGTCGAAAATGAAATATTTGTAGAAAGCTGTAGATAAACGCTGACAATAGTGATATTTACGCGGCCAAACCGAACTTCGCATACTACGTATTCTGGGATGTCTGACGCTGTATCACTTAATAGCGATGACGGCAGGTCTCTTCGAAAAGAGATCATTGCTCTGCTCAATCCTGAAGATCGAGAGGATGTATAAACAACGTAGTTAGCTAGCCGAAAAGCGTTGTGTACACCAGTCTCTGTAATACATAACCCTGGAAAGGAGAACTGAGCCACCAGTTTTCTAAAATCCGCACACTTAGCGCGAAGACTATACGCATTCCACTGAAATATGGTGACATTTTGATAACAATTATTCATACCCCGTCTGCGCAGTGGCTGACGTAACGTTTTGTAATATCACTTGTTCCATCGACAATACGGCTTTGACTTCCGGTAGGTTATTAGCCTGTGGAAGTTCGACAAGTATGGCTTTTAAAGCAGAAAACAACATTGGAATGACAAGTTCAGCAATAGACGCTGAGGGGGTCCCCTGTTTCGTTACACTTACTGGTTGCGGTGTGTTTGTATTCAGTCGTATGTTAGTCACGTGGTTGCTCTTCTGACGAGATCCTTCCTGAGGTTCTTGTTGAGCATGATGTTGGCTTGATGATGTCCCAAAACTTTGTCCGCAGTTTTGTGGTCCCCTTGCGACTTTCGCGTATATCATAGAGGTGTCCTGATGCTTAGGCACTTGTGGCCGCAGTGGTTGCGCTGGCTTCATCGTATTCTTGTTTGGTTCCGGTGCACCACGCTGGGCTTCTTCGATTTTCGGAGTTCTGGCAGCCCGCTGGCAGCCAGACGGCAGCCAGCTAGTTCCGGTTGTGATAGGAAGTCACGTGAACTGGGATCCCAAGACAACCCGGAGCTGCCCGAATTATGCAAAATCGAACGCCGGGACAGCGCTGGCCGCGGGATAAATGTAAACAAGCAACCAACATGGCAGCGACCGGCGTGGGCGGCGCGCGCGCGGCGTAGTCGGCCCATTTCTGCGTTGCCACCGTGAAAATATACAAGTGTATTCGGGAAAACACTTTTCCGAGGGTTCGCGCGACTGGGCATCTCGCTTTGTACAGCGTAACAAACGGCCTGCGACGACTCCGATGCCAAGACGCAAAATCACACTAAATAATCGCGCAAAAGCGATCGCTCGAGGATGCCTCGAGGAGGTCGGCCACCGGTGACATTTGAAGTCATTTGACAAGACACGAAAAAGCGGGTAGGTCATTACAGGTAAAATTTCGTGCCGATCGACATGCTTGAATTCGATTTCAGGAAGTTTGTTTCGGTTGATAGTGCTCCTTTCAGTTCTGCTCCTGTCCTGAAGCAGCTGGGGGCTGCGACTGGCGTATGAAAATGCACGCCACCTGTGACCATCGAAAAGCTTTATCACGAGAGCAATAATTAACCTAATATACGTGTGGCCACTACTCATCTCAGTGCATTCCTTTAACATCAACGGCAGTTTCGAGCTGCCACCCAAGCACACGACGGATAGACGGAGCGAACGTGGGCTAGCTGCGACGCCTTCGCTATATAACTGCAGAAAAATATATCGCCGCATATACGCGAGCGGTGTGAAAAGGGATACCACTAGAGAAAGATGAACCGAAAAGGCACCGCGATGTGCGTCTACAACTTCGCGAACAACTTGCGCGGAACACGATGAAAATACCATGCAAGCATAATCGACAGCGCCCACGTGACAGCGCCGCGCGCGCTGTTTACGGCGGGGAAGAAGAATTCACGGCACACACACACACACACACACACACACACACACACACACACACACACACACACACACACACACACACACACACACACACACACACACACACACACACACACACAAAAGAAGCTTCAAATGGTTCGCCGCCGCTCGTATGGCACCGCCTCGCAAGGCGCAACGGCGCGTTAGAACGCTAGAAGCAACGCTAGAAGAACGCTAGAAGCAACGCAATCAGCGATCCACGCATCACGTCGACGAGTACGCGAGGAGAAGTCCGAAACCACAACAACCGGGGCGGCGCGCGCTCGACGCAAGCCAGGAGCGAGGTGAAAGTCCTCAAGCGCCCGCGCTGCCATGCGCGCTGGAATCCGTCGAGTCCCCACAAAGATGGCGGCGAGCGCTCATCGCCTCTTTTTGTCGTCTGCTAGCCCGAGAACTTCCAGAGAGCAGCCAGAACAAAATCGTCCTGGCAGGTTCTGGCGGCCCGCGGGTAGCCAGAACCGTCCAGCTCGAGTAAAACGAACGCGCGGCGGAAGTGCGTCACGCGGTAGGCGGAGCAACTCGAGAAAAACGAAGGCGCGCTGGCTGGCTCTGGTAGCGCGCGTGTAGCCAGAAGTGGAAAATCGAAGAAGCCCTCCGCAGTTTTGTGGTCCCCTTGCGACTTTCGCGTATATCATAGAGGTGTCCTGATGCTTAGGCACTTGTGGCGACGGTGGTTGCGCTGGCTTCATCGTATTCTTGTTTGGTTCCGGTGCACCACGCTGTTGGGTGTGACCATAGATGATGTCGTGTTGATGTTGAAGAGCTGCTGCTTTATTCTGCGGGCATCCAGAAAATGATGCAGTGTGGGGTCCGTTGCAATTCGCACACTTAGGCTGTCTTATAGACTTGCAGTCTTTGTGATCGTGGTCTTCGGCACATATTTTGCAGCGCCTTGTTCGTCGGCAGTTTTTCGCTAAGTGACCAAATCTCTGGCAGTAATAGCAGCGCCTGGCTGGCCCCAGATATTCCTCGACTGGATGACTAGTGAAGCCAAGATACACTCGCTCTGGAATTGGTCGGTCATTGCGGAACTGCAAAATCACACTTCTCACTGGGCGCGATTCCGCAGTACCATCTTCTTGGCGTATTTAACGGGTCTGGCGTCTAGCAGATGTCACTCCTGCCTCTCCTAAATATTCTGTTAATTGTTCTTCTGTGTAATGTGGCGGGACATGACTGATTTTGCCAACATTTCGTAGGTATGACTCCGTAATAAATGGGTTCACTAGTAAGCCAGCTACTTGCGCAAATGACAACAAACTCTTGGCTGAGGCGGGAGAACTCACAGTCACTGAGAAACTTCCGTCTTGGTTCACTCGGAAAGAACTTACTTTCTCCTTTGCTAGCGTTACGATTTCTGAGGCGACAACATTTGGGTTTACTTTCCAGAAAGTTTTCGTTTCTTCAATTGGTTGATATACCACAGGAATAGCCTTGAACCTTCTTTTCTTACATGTCACAAGTGTGAACGAATCTGCCTCTTCATCACATTCAATCTCAATATCTTCTTCTTCGTCGCGAACGGAGTACGTCGATGTTTTCTCGTTCATCTACTCGTTCTAATCTTCGACTCTCACCTTTTTCTCACTGCTTGCTTCGTCGGACATGCTCTCAGCTTTCCTCGTCGCATCCAAGACCAGTGTCGGTGGGGGAATGTAGGAGACCCTGGCGGTTCCAGGCTGGCTCACAGGCTCGTCGGTTCCAGGCTCATCGGTTCACAGACTCGTCGTCAGTTGTGCATTACTTGGAAAACTGCAAACCAGGAAAATACCATTTGTTTAGTATTGATGCAGAAGATTTGTATTATTCTATACCGCAGAGGAAATTGATAGGATGTGTGCAAAGATGTTTTCATTTGTACAATGATGAGTGTGAATTTGTCAATAAGTGCTGTGTTTCTGTCAGTTCCTTCCTAGATTTATTAATGTGTTATTTAAGATCCACGCTTATAGGTTTTGAGGGTAAGCTGTACTTTCAGAGAGAGGGTATTTGTATCGGGTCGAGGATTGCCCCGGTTCTGAGCAATATATTTTTGGGTTGCATTGATGAAGATATCGAAAGGGAACTTGGTGGGTGTGGTTTAAAAATGTTTAGCAATGTAGATGACTATCTTGTAATCGCAGACGAAAGTAGAAACTCTAGAACTTTGGATGATATACTTGACGTTTTCAGGAGGGTAGGCAAAGGTCTAAAATTCACGTATGGGGTTCCTCAGAAGAACGAGCTGCGGTTTCTTGATTTGATGTTGTCCGCCTCTCCCGATCACATTTGTTGGGAGTTTTGGCCACGTTCAAAAAAAGAAATTTTGAACTATTTGTCTGGCCATTCAAAAATTGTAAAAGATGGCATTGCTGGCTCTGTTCTTCCGTCAGCTATCAATAAGACGTGCCTTCATAGAATAAAGGAGAGTGTGTCAAGACAGGTGGGTAGGTTAAAAAGTGCGTGGTTCCCGGATCACGTCTTGACACAAACTAGTAAGAAGTTAATTCAAGCAGTAAAACATGGTCAGGGCAGGGAAACAAAAAAGAACTAATCGAAAAGAAAAAGAGGAAACGCGTTGCAGTTGTACCGTATGTTCATGCCTTGACCCATGGTTTGAAAAACGTCGCAGGTAGATATGGGGTAGAAGTGGTTTTTTCTTTACCAAACAAATTACGGGCTATTTGCGAACTTGTAGGGAGACAGGCCGAGGCCAAAAAAGAAAAGAAACATGGTTGTGGTGTCAAGCACAAGAATCCGGCAATCAGTTGTGCCACGAATGTGGTTTACAGTCTGCCGTTGTCTTGCGACTCTGCTTATATAGGCCAGACGGGCCGATGTGTAACGTGCGATTAAGGGAACATGCGGCCAACCTACGTTGTGATGGTTTATCGCACATTTCTCAGCACTGTCAGAAGTGCGGCTGCACGCCTCAGTTTAACCCCACAAGCATTATTTCAAGGCATCATGATAAGACGACTCGGGAAGTAATCGAAGCATGGAACATTCAAAATAAAAAAACAGTCTTGTATCAGCTGTCCCTCTATTGCGCTACAGGATAAAGAAATCCTGTACCTGAATGGTTAACGTGTTCTGGTTTTTGGTTGTTCTTCTCGCGTTGTGTGTGGCCACGTGTGTGTACAAATCTTCTCTGTAATATGGAATAAACTTTAGTTGTGAGTCGGCGCTTGTGTTCGTGTGATCTTTCGTCTTTTCGTCTTCCTTGTTGCGCCGTTCTGAAGCCATACTCCTAGGAGAGACTTCTCGGTGTTTTAAAGAACGTCATGGGCAGGTTTGCGTAGTCAAGTCTTGTATAACGTCCTCTGTATAAGCGGTAAATTCTTAGTTCAGCCCAGACGAACGCATATAAGCGTACTTTCAATGGAGAACATGCGTGACGAAACGCGGCCGACACGCTGCTCACGGCTGTATGTGGCCAATAGCAAACGCAACGTTTATATGCAGCGCTCCCAATTTGGCGCCTAAAAAGCGCCCCGAAGCGTTGCGAGAGGGTTACAAAGCAAAACGTGAAAGTAGCGGATAGAGAGACGCTACCTGCGTCGAGGAGTGTGGGCGCAAACGAGTAAGAAATGCGAAAGGAGAGAACGAATGGAGTTACAAGTCTTCACTGCTTTGATGCTGGGGAGGAGGCCGGGAAGGAGCGAGAGCATGGCGTGAGGGTCCGTTGTTTTCGGTGGCAATTATCGTCACTTCTTTGTACCGGCGACGTTATACGACCGTGTTCGTTGCGTGAAGTCATCTGGACGAACACTCTCAGTCATCTCAGTGATGTTCAGTTCGACCGATGTTACCGGAAAATTCAAGAAGCCAGTGCAATTCGACAACTTGTGGGAGAGCGACAGCCACATATGCGATCAGCGGCTGGATCGGCGGGCCCAGGAGCGCGTGCTGTATAAGTGTAAACCGGAGTCGATTCGGTAGGTTGATTTTTCCTTCCTGTACGCTAAGCTTAATTAATGCTTAGTTTCTGGCATTGTATTATTATTAGCCAGCAGTCAACAAATTCTGGTGATTTAGACATCTTAATGTGTAGTACTAATACGGACACGCGCATTGAAGTTTTGCCGTGTGATCTAGCTGTAACGGCAGGCGTAGTTCCATTTCGGTTTCCTCCACTTGCGTTTTTGCTAGCGATTTATTTCTTCTCTTGCGTAGCACGGTGTCCTCTTGTTGGAATTTCACGCGCGAATTTTCTTTAGGGCTTGCGTTTTACAGCGACGCTTGGAATCACCGTTTAGTGTTCTAACTATGAAATCTACCGTGTTTTTTATCCCCTTCCTGAACTTTGTGAAAAGAATTCGTTGCATTTCGCAGCTGCAGGTGGTCAAACGACGGTTTTATTTTGAACAATTTTCTTGTGTGAATGCACTGTCTTCTGTGTAGTGTGTGAGTTTGCGTAGGTTTCTGGCGTTGCTGTTCCAAGCGCCGAGTTCACTGGAATCCAAAGCCCAATAAAGACGGTAGCTTGCTTGACTCAAAAATAATAATTTTCCTCCGACGGCGCAACAGCTCCGAAGTATCGGTTTGCGCTAGAAGCAGAATTTGCCACAATGTCTTTTGGAGATGAGCAGTACAATTGTTACTCGTAGATGGGGCGAAGTTCTATGTCACTGGCAAAATTTCAACGGCGTGCTATCTCACGTTCAACGTAGCAGTTTCAAGTTTTATTGCAGACTGAAACACCTGTGGCTTTCAGTTTTTCCGACGTTTCATAATATGACCGGTAAGCAACGCTGCATTGGTAAAAACTATGAACAAACCAAAAAAACATATCAACAACTTGGATATTTTGCTTTCGTGTAGTGATTGCTATGTAGTGTCGATTTTAGGCTATGAGGTAACCACTAGCCCCAAAATAGGCCTTAATAAAACTTTTCTTATGAGTTTATGTTTCTCGAATTATAAAATTTCTACAATTTATTTTTATTCTCACATAACTGAATTTTTTTCCATGCAGGATTAAAGCGGGAGAGGTCAAAACTAAGGACAACGCCACCAAAGAAGAAAATGCTGATATTTTGCCAGCACGAAAGTGGGGTGGGTCTCAGAAAGAGACAAGGGTTTACAATATTACTCGCATGCGATGACATTGAAGCACTTACATGCGCTGTACTATGACTACAGGTAGACAGACATTCGATAGCTGACTCATTTCTGCTTTTTTCACAAGAGAGGGAAGTCACTCAGTTAGTTTGGGCGAGTCTAAATAAACGCAAGTGCAGCTGAGTGCCAGTAAGCTTAAAGGACATTAATGAGGGCCCGTGAGTGCCAGCAGACAATGTGGACCTGCAAGTTATTAGCTGCAAGGGTGAAGAAATGTGACTAAAATAAATCATAAGCCCAAGATCACTGAGCTGATTTCGAAGAGGCCAAGTATATGTGAAATGTGTTTGCATATAACGTGACAAACACCACTGAACGTATTTTGCTCACTTTAGTTGCTTGCTCAGAGCATTACGTGCGTTCATCTATTGTCATGGCTTGATTACTTTGTTTGCACTAGCTACGCGCTAATTGCATTCAGATTAAGTAGGGTTAAACTTTTGTGCTAATAATGCCACTGAAATTTCAAATACAATGCTGTAACTTCAAAGATCGGATACATTCGCATATAGTTCGTAACCTCTTATGAGTTATGCACGTGTGATGTGTATGATACAGAATGTTCTGCTTTCTGTAGTAAATCTTCGACACCCAGTTTTATAATGCTAACACGTGCTCTTGAAGGAAGGCGGAAGACAGGCAAGCTAGCCAGTGAAAATACAAGCTGTGCTGGGGAAAGGGGATAAAATGAATAAAAGGAAACAGGAGGGCCGAGATTTAAAATAAGACGAAAAAGAATGTGTACACATCAGTGAAATTTCATCACTGCATCAATGCGATGCAGCGCACTACACCAACTGCCCGCGTGTCAAGTAGCAGGGCAACGCAAAGGTGTTGAGCGCAGTATGGACATTGGTTCCCTTGTCCAACAAGGTGCAATTAAGCGCAGTCCGAGTTTGGTTTTCTAGCCACATCACAATGAGGGCAGTCACATAAAAGACCCCGGATCGTTATCTCGCAGCCTCAGAAGTTTATGGTTAACATTTGGTGTCGTGCAAGAACACTACTATATTGGCCTTCAGCAACTATTGAACAAAACATAACCCTAAGGGTACAGCCACGCTAGTGGCAAAAACGCGCGTTTTTGCCGCTAGCGTGGCCGTACCCTAACAGGGCCAAGGTGAAACATTTTCTGAATTGTCTAACATTGACTGGAATTTCTTTTTCCTTCCTGGTATGACGAAGGCCTAGAGGTCCAGGAGTCATCAGGACATATTGACTCGTATAATTATTTATCATTCACCGGTGACCGCTTTTCACCGACGAACAAATTTTAAACTTAACGCTCGGTGAAGGACGCGCCTGCATGTATCGGAAGCTTCTCGAACGTTATCGATGCTTCTATCTGTTGACTGTTGTCACCGATGCTCATGTAATCTGATTGTATGAGCGACGCGAATTGTCTAGTACTTTTTGGAAGCCACGTGGGCATCAGGGATTACTATGAGACCTTCGATTATTCATGTATAAAAGCCGACGCGTTTTGCCGCTGATCAGATTTCGATGATCGCCGTCTCTGTTCGCCGCTATCGTTGTGCATCGAGTGCAACTTGTTTTTGCGGGCAAAGGTTCGTACAATAAAAAGTACGTTTCGTCATTCACAGTTTTGCAACTGTCTTCTCCACCGTCACTACTACATGACAATATAATGCTGAACATATACGAAGGATATCTGATCTGTTTGCGATGACGAAGCAATTATGTCAAAATGAAATTTATTCCGAAGTGTCGGGAATGTATTAGTTAGAATTGTATTATAACCAAGTTGATTAAGTTTTCCTAATCGTCTACCTTATGACGAAATAAATTGTGTGAAAAGCGTGTTACAAACTTGCTTCATCATGTGCTTTTGTGTAAATAATCTTGTGTATTCTGCTCACCCTGCTTGGACTTCTTGACGCAGTATTTTTTAAATAAATGAATAAAAATATTTGAAAATGATTTTTTTCTCTTATTGGCAATGTATACGTAAAAAACTTCACTTGAATCTCTCTGCGTTCACCCAAACACTGCGACATGTATACGGAGTGTGCTTCGCAGGACCAAAGACTTGATGCTGCTTGGCTCCTAGAAGAGTTCCTCACTTCAAATACGTACATTTTCATGCCGCACTTCCTCTCTTTCTTTTTCATGCTAATCATGGATAGCTATCTTTTCATTAAAGCTATGAGCACTTAGATGTCTAAATTTCTCATTACATAACTTATCTATAGAAAATATGACCTTACAGTAAGGTTAGGATGTATGTGGGTTCTCTTCCTGATATATACACATCTGCTATTTTGCATAATTTTAGTGAACGGTGAGCTGAGAGGCCCAACTTTTGTTGCTCGCAGCCGCTGAAGTTCATGCAAGTTCATGCATTATGCTTGCTTCACATTTTAAAAGCTGCAGGCATGTACACTGGGTATCTGCTGTTGTATTTCCTCTTGCACTTTGTTTTACATTTAGAGCTTGGTATACAAGTCATCATTCTGTGTTAAAACCTTCAGTGAAACTATGCTGGGCACTTTCTTGTATTGATAATAAATCATTCTTCTTTGAAAAACACATATGTTCTGTGTCTATGTCTTCATGAAGATGTCTGTATCAATGTGCACGCATTCTTTCAGATTGCGTACGCAGAAGAAGTGGACTTCAGGTGGTCGAACAAAAACTTATGCATTTATCAACTGCGTATATCGGGTGCACTTGATATAACGAGAGCAGAAGCACTCACCTAAAGACACGACACCTACATCCAAAATCAGACTATTTTTCGAGATAATTAGGTGTACAAGCATGCAGTCCATCTCACCTGCTTGCAACCACTTCCTGGCACACCTTACCTTGCCTGACACACAGCACAATAGCGTCGTACCCGGTTGATAAAGCGCGTGAACTTTAATAATGTCTGAACGTTTTTTCTTTCATATTCGCATAACTAAGAGTAGTTTGTGCATGAATACGGCTCGCCTTGTGCACGGAGTAGAAAGCCCTCAATGCGGTGGTTCTGATCATACAAATGTAGCAGAAGACACAATGGGCAAATCGCGGTTACTTCAGGTTCATTTTGCATTGAAGCAATCGACTTGCAATGGTAGGAATGGAGCTGTTGTCAGCTCATACACGCCGGCAAGATCCTGCCAGGTTATACTACATTTTCAAACAGCTGAATCCTTCTTTCAATCACAGTCGCCGCGGCAACTCGGTGGCTTAAGCGCTTCGGCTGCGCCTGTCGCATTCCGACGGAAATGCAAGGACTCTTGTGCAATTCTTTGCGTGCTCCTTAAATAACCCCAGGTGGTCCCAATTAAAGGTACACTAAAGGCAAATGCTCAGTCGACATGGACTGTTCAAATACCATTCCAGAAACCTCGCAACGCCTATTTCGTGTAAACAAAATGCTTAGTTTTCGAGAAAATTGCATCTGAAGTGTCCGAATACCTTAGTGGGAATTGAAATCTCCCACCACGCCAACCGTGGAGTGGTGACGTTTCACACGCCATCACCGCTTTTTGCTGCCGTCGGTGAGTAAAACGGCGCCCAACAGACGGCGGTACGATGCGCCGCTGCAGCTGCTTTTGTTGACGAGGCGTGGACCGTTCGCGAATCCCTCGACATCACATAGACGTGGAATTCGCCTGTTCGTGCAAATTTCGCGAGCCAGCAGGACCAGCGCAGCCCTACGCGATAACGGAACTTCGGAAATGCGAAAGCGTGGTCGGCGCAAAGTCGAGCGAAAACGGTACCTTTCGACCGGCCGCGTCGTTGTCAACGGTGTAATGTCAATGACTTCTTTTTATTGCGATAGCAATTATATGGACACTTCAACCGGATTTCTGCCGTCGGCGTCGCCGTCGTCATCGCCGTCGCCCGTGAGGTTCCGTATAGATAAAATCTTCGCCGCGCGCCGTATGCCCGAGCGGAAGCGTGCGGGGACGCGCGCTATCACGGAGAGCGAACGCACTCAATCTCCCACGCGCAAGCAAGGAAGCGGAAAGCCAGAGCCGGAGGGAGCGGGGGGGGGGCACTTCTACTCTGCCAACAACCGCGCTCGTCGCTCGCCCGCACGGTCTCTTATCTCTCCCACGCGCAAGCAAGGAAGCGGGAAGCCAACGCCGGAGGGAGCGGGGGGGGGGCACTTCTACTCTGCCAACAACCGCGCTCGTCGCTCGACCGCACCGTCTCTTATCTCCACACGGCTCTGACCTTTATGCACTGTGCATTCGCCGCTCAGTTTCTGTTGAAGCGATAGATCGCGCGTACTTTCGCCCGCTGCAGCGTATGGGCTTGCTGCCAGCGTTTTGACAGTCGTTGTCTGCAGTCATTCAGTGTGATCTATTCATGTTTGTTTGTGCGCGCTCACACCACGCTTGTTCATTCAGTTAGTAATAGTCGGGCCACATTTTCCAACGCACGCTACAGATGTATTGCTGCCCGGATCGGCAGTGCAGCGCTACAGGTGTGCCCCTTCGCACGCGCTGCCCACGGGAAGCGCTTCTCATCAACACCACCGTTTCACACGCGCCTTCTCGTGGTCATCGAGTCTCTCTTCATGTCGGTCTACTTACACCGCAGCAAACCTGCTTACTTAATCAGCTCATGTTTACTACAATTCATATTGCTACCAAAGCCGCTCACCTTACTTCGTATGACATTGCTGTGTTGCTATCGCATTCATTGCTTCGCCCTTAGGGCGAAACTCTGACATTTTTTCCAAAATAAAATAGAGCTGTTCAAGTAACATTTTCTTCCGTCTTATAATACAGTACAACGATGTTTATATAAAGAGTGGTTGAACACTAGTGAGAGAATTTAAATGAGGAGTGCCTTCTCATCAGGCAAGTATTTGAACGTCTAATTGTGCCCTGCATTTACCTCAATTTCTCGATTACTAAGGCTCTGTTCGCGATTATAATAATGCCTTAGAGATACTCGAGCACTAATCCATAACTTTAGCTTGACTTAGTATTTGCCATGACTTAGACTTTAGCTTGACTTTAGTGTCCCTTTAATCCGGAGCCCTCCATTACTGCAACCCTCGTAAGCCACAGCAGTGTCGAGATACTAAGTAATATAAACTCTTTACCGAGGCCTCGATTTCTTTCCTCCCTTCCTTCTTTTAACCTCAACGGCACTGCAGGTATGGCCACGGTAGCTAGTCGCAACGTGACATGGCAGGGGAAGAGGTGAAAACAAGCTAGTGCGTGCAAAGCAGTGAAGCTTCAAAATAAACACTGAATCAATAAATATAACGGAGCGGCATAAGATTCGTGGTTCGAGAGCATTTTTCTCGTACTCACAAACGCTATATATGTCAGCTTTAAGGACAGGGCATCCCTGTTGCGGCCGGCGCAAGCGAATAGAAATATTTGTTGGTTCAACAAACTTAGACGTGTCGGCAAAATCCCGGCTGCTTATTCGACGTCTCAGAATAGCGGAGCCGTATTGCACTTATACCGTCGAGACAGCGCAACATTGAAGCATGTGCAGTTACCTATATTAGCAGGCGTGCATGTTGGCGCCTGATCATTTTTAAATGAACCTTGTGAACGAGGTTGACAGTTTTTCAGATAACGCCAAGTTCCCGGTTAAACAGCGACTTCAGCGATCAATCCGCAGCGTAGCGAATAAAGACAAAACATTGAAGAGCAACATTCGCCTGGCGGAGCAGTTTATTATTTCGCGCAGCCACCATGCTCCGTAACCATACCCCCTTTAGCCTTTCCTCCCCACATTATAGCTGTTCAAAGCGGCAGTCGTTTACTGCTACTCATTTAAACATAACTTTGCTATCACAAACCACATAAGCATCGGCAACAATTACATAAGTATATCTATAACACACACGATCGGTGACGGTGAACAGTCGACATAAAAGGACAGACTCGGAAGCACAAATGTATCTACAAATAGCTATGCGAGTCGTCTGTGCCAGTGTAGTGTGCCACTGTAGTGATGTGGTGTAGTGGTTATAGAGTTTGGTTGTCACGCGATGTACGCGGGTTCGATTCCCAGTGTTTCCTTGTTTGTGTATTGTGTGTTTCCGTGTTTGTGTATGAGTGTTATGAATTTCCTATAACGTGTTTCTTTGCTTGTGTATGAAATCGAGGGCAGGCCCACTCTGGGCGGCACCTGTCTATAAAAAAACTGTTTTTTATAAACAAAAATGCCCATTGCGCCGCATAATATTGGAGCCCCTTAGTAAGCCTGGTACATTTGATCTGAAACACCACATAAAAATTTCGCGTTATGTGTGCCGTTTTCCAAGTGGCCATCTTTGCAACGGAGGGGGCCTTATGCGGGCCGCATATGCATGAGCTACATAAAATAGGCCGCAAACGCAATAGGCCACTTGCAGTGAGTAATTTATATACGTCGAAATTTTATCTGCTTTCCCCGTTATATGCTTTGTTTTCAGCCGGTATTGAGTTAGAGTGTAGCGCTTCACTCATTTGCAGAAAATTGTGCTCCATTTCCGATGGAAATTTCGCTTGCGAAGCACCTCAAATGAAAATCCAGGCTTTAGCCTTTCGAAGCATGGTTAAAGTGGTATGCTTATTTGCCTCTCATGCATGCATTTCTCGAGCTGCAAAACATTCAGCATCTCGGTAATAGCAGAACACGAATGACTGTTCATGCCTCATTATGTGGATTTTGTTATGCTGAGACAGTAGAGAGGACAAAAAGCTCATTTTAGCAGTATTTTCTGTTTATTTTGCACAACCTTGAATATGTTTGAATTTGCCTTGATTTCCATATATGTACAATTTATGGGGGATTTAAGGAAAAAGTTGCGCACGTCAACTTGACGGGCCTTAAACCCAGTCTGAGGGCAGCAGCAGCAGGCACAGGTGCTAATTCAGGACTGACAACAAAAATACATTTGAATACAATGCAATGTTGGCTTAAACTTATGCCATAAGAAATCAATATAAGAAAAACACTACAAACAGAATATAGCAGTTTTATACATGAGCAAACAAAAACGGGGAAAAATTGATCATGATCAAATATCACTGAAAAACTCATACAAACGCGAAACAGGACAAGAAATGACATCAATGTTATTGCGCATGAGCGTGTTTAACAAGCGTGGTAAGCGATGATGTAACATTTGAAAAGCATAATTAGTGCGAGGACGTGGTGCATGCCAGTGTTCAGGTGACCGTGTACTGTATTCTGTTCTATTTCTAAATAACTGCGTTAAAGACGCAATGTATGTCTGATTTTGTTTCACGTCTTTTCGATAGGCTAAGGAGTCTAAAGTCTACCAGAGAGTGCAGCGTGAGTAATTCAAGTTGTTTGAAGAGAGGTGCAGTATGAGAATCTGCTGGAGCATTGAAAATGGTACGAATTACCTTTTTTTCAGCAGGAACAATCGGTATATGTTGGTAGCAGTCGCTGCACTCCACACCAGACAGCAGTACTGTATGTGACTCAGAAAAAGAACATTATGTAAGAGAAGTTTGACTTTGCGTGGTAGCGGTTTTAAACTGAACAGTATTCCAGCTACTTGGGCAAGTTTGCCTGCAAGGAAGTCTATGTGATCATTCCATGACATATGGCTATCAAAAAACACACCAAGCGTTTTCGCAGACCGGAGAAGCTCAATTCTTGAAGAGTCTATAAAAATGTCTGACTCTAAGTTCAAGCATTTATTCTTGGCTTGAAATAAAATAGCTTTGGTTTTGTCAGTATTAATTTTTAAGCCATTATCCTGTGACTGTGTATTTTAGCAAGGACAGAATTGGCAGTTGAAGTTAAGCTTGCAATATTGTTCGACGAAAAAGCACAGTGGTATCGTGTGCGTAGATGATATATTCTGGCTCACTATCCACGAGAACAAGGTCGTTAACATAGACGTTGAAAAAAAGTGGGCCTAGTATGCTCCCTTGTGGAACTCCAACTTTTACTTGTTTGATTTGGGAGCAGATGCCATTATTTCAACAAGTTGACTCCGCTGCTTTAATTAAGATTTGACTATATGTAGAGCAATACCGCGAATACCGAATACTCTAGCGAATACTCTAGCTTCTTTAATAAAAGTTCATGATCAACAGAGTCAAACGCTTTACTGAAGTCGATGAGTATACCGAGCGTGAGTTGCTTTAATTCAGAGTTTCTCAATATCAATTCCTTTTGCTCTAGTAAGGCAAGCTGGGCTGACCTTCCACTTCGGAAAGCCTACTGACACTCTGTTAGCAGGCTGTGTTTTTCTAAGAAATCTGAGATACGCCGAAATATTATTTTCTCAAGTCCCTTTGAAAATGTTGGAAGTATGCAGATAGGTCTGTAATTAGATATTTCAGTTTTATTACCTTTTTAAAACAGTGCTATTACTTTAGCGATCTACATATTTGCAGGAAATACCCCAGATAATAGACAGAGATTGTAAACGTATACCAAAACAGGTGCGATAAAGTCTAAGACGTGTTTTACAGGTGTAATCTGTATGCCGTCCACGTCACACGATGTAGTATTACTTAACTCTGAAAATAAGTGAATTAACTCAGATTCAGTAGTGGGATATAAGAAAATGCTATCGGGGCATCGGACCTGAATATCGCGATCAGCATTTTTATCTACACATATGCCAGCTGCACTGATAAAATAATTATTAAAACAATCGGGTAGTACTTCGTTCGGAGTACTAATTCCGTCTCTCAAAATCTCAATACTTGCAGATGAGGACGATGCACGATTTAGCATACTGTTTATTTTTTTCCAAGTTTTGCGACTATCATTTTGACAAGACATGAAATATTCATATTCATAAGAGGTTTTAGCTTTCCGAAGCTCATTTGTTAGCTTATTACAGTAGCATTTGAATATGTGCAGATCAGTTATATTACGCGACTTAACAAACTTATTGAAGAGCATGTTCTTGAACTTTATTTTGCGAAACAGGTCATCTGTGATCCATGGTTTACGAATATGCGAATATCGTTTGCGTTTCGTTCGCAGAGGAAATTTTTCTTGGTAACACGTGCTGAAAATCCGCAGAAATTCCTCATACGCTGATTCGGCACACCGTGTGACGTATACATCACTCCAGTTGAGTAACTGGACCCGAGTGCGAAAAGATTCAAGGCGATTTGGTGTAATCAGTTGGCTGGGTGAAAGACGCTGTGTTTTCTTTTTGGTGTGTGGTTTAAGACAGAAAAAAAGGCATGTGGTCACTCAGGCTGCACGAAAGAACGCCTGCCTTTGTGATTACTGTAGAAACATTAGTTATAAACAGATCCAGGCAAGTGGACGCGCCATGGGTTACTCACGTTGGCAGGGAGATAACACTTGAGCATCCATGCGACTGAACAAGATACGAAATTCCCGAGTCACGTGAGTGTAAGCTAACATATCTATGTTAAAGTCACCACCCCAGATGACTTGATACTTATACATGGATACATACAAAAAAATTTTCAAGGAAACAGAAAAAAACTCTGGATATTCTCACATGGTGGACGATAAAAAGCTGAGTAAACGCTTCTGCCACAAAGAAAGGACAGAACCTCGTAATCATCGGTGACGCATGAGAATTCTTCGATGTAGTCAACATTAATACTGTCGCGAACAAGTAAGCTAACACCACCACCGCCAGAGGCGGTCCTGCATTGATTAAAACATTGATAGTCAGGTAGATGCCAAACTAGTGAACCACGGTTGAACCATGTTTCAGATAACATAATGAAGTCAAACTGAAAATTAAGGCTGCTAAAGAACACATCTAGCTCATTATGTTTGCTTCGAACAGATTGACAGTTTAAATTAAAACATTTAGTAGATAGACTGTGTTCCGAACCGACGTAATTAAGAAATTGTGTGGAAGATACCCAATCTGCACTAGACATGGTGAACTGATGACAGACAGGTTGACTCATCATTTCAAATTGTTAAGGTCAGTTGCATTCTTTACCACATGAGCAGTACTACCTTCTTCCATCCTAATAAGGATCTTTCCACCGCACTGCCAGACAAAGCAAAAATTGTTTGCTTTCGCCCATTCCTTAGACTTCTTAAGCAGAAACCTGTTATGCTTAGTCAAGTTTTCCATCACGTATAGGCCAGGTTGAACTGTAGGGAACAATTTTCTTTTTCTGACCACTTATCTCGGACCATTTGGTTCGCAAAACGTATGATGATACCAGGAATTTTATCCGCACTAGCTGGCAACCTGTGGATTGCAGATATCGACTGATCGTTCAGCGTGTCTACATTGAGCTTGGAAGCGATAGCATTCATTTCGGTGAGCAGGCATTCATCTCTAACATGCTTAACACCATGAACTTAGAGGTTCAGCTTTCTGCTCTGATACTCGAGATCATGTACACAAGAAGCAATGCGCTCCAGTTCGGCGGCTGAGCCACCCGTTTTTTCGAGCTTTGAAACCTTGTCGGCAAGACATTTAATCTCGCCATCATGCCTAAATACATCAGCGAGCCCGACGTCGTATTCGTCAGACATGAGTTTGACGGATGCTTCCAGGTCGTGAACCATCTTTTTCAGAGGTAGTAAATCGTCGAGCTTTCTATTCATCTCGAGAAGCAGAGCAACGACAGAAGTATCATCAGCACCCTTGAGACATTGTGCATTTGACTCGACCTTTCGTCATTGTATGCACTTCCAAGATTTCTTGTAATCTTCGCATTTCAACTTAAAAGATCTCTCAGAGACTCCAGAGCAAGAGCCCAAATGCAAAAGGCCCAAACATGCACAGCACGTCATGTGCCGAGTATCAGTTGATATATCTTCCGTGCATTTCGCACACGTTTCATCGCCGAGTTCGCTGATGGAAATTTAAGAGCACAGCTATCTGTACACAGAAAAACAATCCCCGCAGGGCAACGGCCAAGAGTGCTTCAACATCAAAGAACCAGCGTGGAAGCAGCAGCGGCGGAGTAGGCCAACATGAGTGTTTTGTTACATAAAACAGCAAATATAAACAACCAACCTGCAAGAACTTCATAGCAGGTTTAGACAGCGTGCATGCCTCTACGCTGCCACTGCCAAAATGTCGGCAAGCTTGCGGGGACGCCTTTTTATGCCTTGGCTTCCTCGACGCTTCTGTCGCAGCGGCACTGATGTGGTTGCTGACGTAGACGAGCGATCTCCCGTAGGTCTTCTGAGGCTGCGCAGCAGTTGCGGCTCCGAAACAGTTGATCAGGCAGCATCTGCAAGAAGTTCGTACCAGGTTTAGACAGCGTGCATGCCTCTACGGTGCCACTGCCAAAATGACGGCACGCTTGCGGGGACGCCTTTTTATGCACTGGCTTCCTCGACGCTTCTGTTGCAGCGGCACTGATGTGGTTGCTGACGTAGACGAGCGATCTCCCGTAGGTCTTCTGAGGCTGCGCAGCAGTTGCGGCTCCGAAACAGTTGATCAGGCAGCATCTGCAAGAAGTTCGTACCAGGTTTAGACAGCGTGCATGCCTCTACGCTGCCACTGTCAAAATGACGGCACGCTTGCAGGGACGCCTTTTTATGCATTGGTTTCCTCGACGCTTCTGTCGCAGCGGCACTGATGTGGTTGCTGACGTAGATGAGCGATCTCCCGTAGGTCTTCTGAGGTTGCGCAGCAGTTGCGGCTCCGAAACAGTTGATCAGGCAGCATCTGCAAGAAGTTCGTACCAGGTTTAGACAGCGTGCATGCCTCTACGCTGCCACTGCCAAAATGACGGCATGCTTTCGGGGACACCTTTTTATGCATTTGCTTCCTCGACGCTTCTGTCGCAGCGGCACTGATGTGGTTGCTGACGTAGACGAGCGATCTCCCGTAGGTCTTCTGAGGCTGCGTAGCAGTTGCGGCTCCGAAACAGTTGATCAGGCAGCATCTGCAAGAAGTTCGTACCAGGTTTAGACAGCGTGCATGCCACTACGCTGCAACTGCCAAAATGACGGCAAGGTTGCGCGGACGCCTTTTTATGCCTTGGCTTCCTCGACGCTTCTGTCGCAGCGGCACTGATGTGGTTGCTGACGTAGACGAGCGATCTCCCGTAGGTCTTCTGAGGCTGCGCAGCCTTTTTATGCATTGGCTTCCTCGACGCTTCTGTCGCAGCGGCACTGATGTGGTTGCTGACGTAGACGAGCGATCTCCCGTAGGTCTTCTGAGGCTGCGTAGCAGTTGCGGCTCCGAAACAGTTGATCAGGCAGCATCTGCAAGAAGTTCGTACCAGGTTTAGACAGCGTGCATGCCTCTACGCTGCAACTGCCAAAATGACGGCAAGCTTGCGGGGACGCCTTTTTATGCCTTGGCTTCCTCGACGCTTCTGTCGCAGCGGCACTGATGTGGTTGCTGACGTAGACGAGCGATCTCCCGTAGGTCTTCTGAGGCTGCGCAGCCTTTTTATGCATTGGCTTCCTCGACGCTTCTGTCGCAGCGGCACTGATGTGGTTGCTGACGTAGACGAGCGATCTCCCGTAGGTCTTCTGAGGCTGCGCAGCAGTTGCGGCTCCGAAACAGTTGATCAGGCAGCATCTGCAAGAAGTTCGTACCAGGTTTAGACAGCGTGCATGCCTCTACGCTGCCACTGCCAAAATGACGGCACGCTTGCGGGGACGCCTTTTTATGCATTGGCTTCCTCGACGCTTCTGTCGCAGCGGCACTGATGTGGTTGCTGACGTAGACGAGCGATCTCCCGTAGGTCTTCTGAGGCTGCGTAGCAGTTGCGGCTCCGAAACAGTTGATCAGGCAGCATCTGCAAGAAGTTCGTACCAGGTTTAGACAGCGTGCATGCCTCTACGCTGCAACTGCCAAAATGACGGCAAGCTTGCGGGGACGCCTTTTTATGCCTTGGCTTCCTCGACGCTTCTGTCGCAGCGGCACTGATGTGGTTGCTGACGTAGACGAGCGATCTCCCGTAGGTCTTCTGAGGCTGCGCAGCAGTTGCGGCTCCGAAACAGTTGATCAGGCAGCATCTGCAAGAAGTTCGTACCAGGTTTAGACAGCGTGCATGCCTCTACGCTGCCACTGCCAAAATGACGGCACGCTTGCGGGGACGCCTTTTTATGCATTGGCTTCCTCGACGCTTCTGTCGCAGCGGCACTGATGTGGTTGCTGACGTAGACGAGCGATCTCCCGTAGGTCTTCTGAGGCTGCGCAGCAGTTGCGGCTCCGAAACAGTTGATCAGGCAGCATCTGCAAGAAGTTCGTACCAGGTTTAGACAGCGTGCATGCCTCTACGCTGCCACTGCCAAAATGACGGCACGCTTGCGGGGACGCCTTTTTATGCACTGGCTTCCTCGACGCTTCTGTCGCAGCGGCACTGATGTGGTTGCTGACGTAGACGAGCGATCTCCCATAGGTCTTCTGAGGCTGCGTAGCAGTTGCGGCTCCGAAACAGTTGATCAGGCAGCATCTGCAAGAAGTTCGTACCAGGTTTAGACAGCGTGCATGCCTCTACGCTGCAACTGCCAAAATGACGGCAAGCTTGCGGGGACGCCTTTTTATGCCTTGGCTTCCTCGACGCTTCTGTCGCAGCGGCACTGATGTGGTTGCTGACGTAGACGAGCGATCTCCCGTAGGTCTTCTGAGGCTGCGCAGCAGTTGCGGCTCCGAAACAGTTGATCAGGCAGCATCTGCAAGAAGTTCGTACCAGGTTTAGACAGCGTGCATGCCTCTACGCTGCCACTGCCAAAATGACGGCACGCTTGCGGGGACGCCTTTTTATGCATTGGCTTCCTCGACGCTTCTGTCGCAGCGGCACTGATGTGGTTGCTGACGTAGACGAGCGATCTCCCGTAGGTCTTCTGAGGCTGCGCAGCAGTTGCGGCTCCGAAACAGTTGATCAGGCAGCATCTGCAAGAAGTTCGTACCAGGTTTAGACAGCGTGCATGCCTCTACGCTGCCACTGCCAAAATGACGGCACGCTTGCGGGGACGCCTTTTTATGCATTGGCTTCCTCGACGCTTCTGTCGCAGCGGCACTGATGTGGTTGCTGACGTAGACGAGCGATCTCCCGTAGGTCTTCTGAGGCTGCGCAGCAGTTGCGGCTCCGAAACAGTTGATCAGGCAGCATCTGCAAGAAGTTCGTACCAGGTTTAGACAGCGTGCATGCCTCTACGCTGCCACTGCCAAAATGACGGCACGCTTGCGGGGACGCCTTTTTATGCATTGGCTTCCTCGACGCTTCTGTCGCAGCGGCACTGATGTGGTTGCTGACGTAGACGAGCGATCTCCCGTAGGTCTTCTGAGGCTGCGCAGCAGTTGCGGCTCCGAAACAGTTGATCAGGCAGCATCTGCAAGAAGTTCGTACCAGGTTTAGACAGCGTGCATGCCTCTACGCTGCCACTGCCAAAATGACGGCACGCTTGCGGGGACGCCTTTTTATGCATTGGCTTCCTCGACGCTTCTGTCGCAGCGGCACTGATGTGGTTGCTGACGTAGACGAGCGATCTCCCGTAGGTCTTCTGAGGCTGCGTAGCAGTTGCGGCTCCGAAACTGTTGATCAGGCAGCATCTGCAAGAATTTCGTACCAGGTTTAGACAGCGTGCATGCCTCTACGCTGCAACTGCCAAAATGACGGCAAGTTTGCGCGCACGCCTTTTTATGCATTGGCTTCCTCGACGCTTCTGTCGCAGCGGCACTGATGTGGTTGCTGACGTAGACGAGCGATCTCCCGTAGGTCTTCTGAGGCTGCGCAGCCTTTTTATGCATTGGCTTCCTCGACGCTTCTGTCGCAGCGGCACTGATGTGGTTGCTGACGTAGACGAGCGATCTCCCGTAGGTCTTCTGAGGCTGCGTAGCAGTTGCGGCTCCGAAACAGTTGATCAGGCAGCATGTGCAAGAAGTTCGTACCAGGTTTAGACAGCGTGCATGCCTCTACGCTGCAACTGCCAAAATGACGGCAAGCTTGCGGGGACGCCTTTTTATGCCTTGGCTTCCTCGACGCTTCTGTCGCAGCGGCACTGATGTGGTTGCTGACGTAGACGAGCGATCTCCCGTAGGTCTTCTGAGGCTGCGCAGCCTTTTTATGCATTGGCTTCCTCGACGCTTCTGTCGGAGCGGCACTGATGTGGTTGCTGACGTAGACGAGCGATCTCCCGTAGGTCTTCTGAGGCTGCGCAGCCTTTTATTGCGATAGCAATTATATGGACACTTAAAAGCAGATTTCTGCCGTCGGCGTCGCCGTCGCCGTCGGCGTCGCCGTCGCCGTCGCCGTCGCCGTGAGGTTCCGTATGACGTCATTTGGAGATGAAATCGTCGCCGTGGTAAGTTGTTCTTGAGGGAAAGGGAAAGGTTGGCGCTCCGAACGCTGTATGTGCGAGTGAAAGGGCGCGAGGGGCGCGTCTTTCACGGGGAGTGAACGCGCGGCGGAGAACAAACGCGCGTTCTGCGCCGTGCTCGCTTAAGGGCTGCAGAAGTAGGCGTCTCTTTTCTCCTTTACAATCACCATATATGTAGAGCAAACGCGCCTTCTTCAGACGTGCGAGAGGCCGTGGGGGAGGGGGAGGGAAGGGAGGCGACGTTTAGCTGCGGCACCAAGTGCCTATTTATATCAGAGGCTCCAGCAACAGTCACCAACGCCGCACGCATTTTGAGCTAACGCGGGCAAAACGCCGATGGCGTCGACAACAGTTCTGCGTGTTGTTGCTACCAAAGCCGCTCACCTTACTTCGTATGACATTGCTGTGTTGCTATCGCATTCATTGCTTCGCCCTTAGGACGAAACTGTGACATTTTTTTATGCATTGGCTTCCTCGACGCTTCTGTCGCAGCGGCACTGATGTGGTTGCTGACGTAGACGAGCGATCTCCCATAGGTCTTCTGAGGCTGCGCAGCAGTGGCGGCTCCGAAACAGTTGATCAGGCAGCGTCTGCAAGAAGTTCGTACCAGGTTTAGACAGCGTGCATGCCTCTACGGTGCCACTGCCAAAATGACGGCACGCTTGCGGGGACGCCTTTTTATGCACTGGCTTCCTCGACGCTTCTGTCGCAGCGGCACTGATGTGCTTGCTGACGTAGACGAGCGATCTCCCGTAGGTCTTCTGAGGCTGCGTAGCAGTTGCGGCTCCGAAACAGTTGATCAGGCAGCATCTGCAAGAAGTTCGTACCAGGTTTAGACAGCGTGCATGCCTCTACGCTGCAACTGCCAGAATGAGGGCAAGCTTGCGGGGACGCCTTTTTATGCATTGGCTTCCTCGACGCTTCTGTCGCAGCGGCACTGATGTGGTTGCTGACGTAGACGAGCGATCTCCCGTAGGTCTTCTGAGGCTGCGCAGCAGTTGCGGCTCCGAAACAGTTGATCAGGCAGCATCTGCAAGAAGTTCGTACCAGGTTTAGACAGCCGTGCATGCCTCTACGCTGCCACTGCCAAAATGACGGCACGCTTGCGGGGACGCCTTTTTATGCATTGGCTTCCTCGACGCTTCTGTCGCAGCGGCACTGATGTGGTTGCTGACGTAGACGAGCGATCTCCCGTAGGTCTTCTGAGGCTGCGCAGCCTTTTTATGCATTGGCTTCCTCGACGCTTCTGTCGCAGCGGCATCTGCAGTGTTGCTGACGTAGGACGAGACCGATCTCCGTAGGTCTTCTGAGGCTGCGTAGCAGTTGCGGCTCCGAAACAGTTGATCAGGCAGCATCTGCAAGAAGTTCGTACCAGGTTTAGACAGCGTGCATGCCTCTACGCTGCAACTGCCAAAATGACGGCAAGCTTGCGGGGACGCCTTTTTATGCCTTGGCTTCCTCGACGCTTCTGTCGCAGCGGCACTGATGTGGTTGCTGACGTAGACGAGCGATCTCCCGTAGGTTTCGAGGCTGCGCTAGCAGTTGCGGCTCCGAAACAGTTGATCAGGCAGCATCTGCAAGAAGTTCGTACCAGGTTTAGACAGCGTGCATGCCTCTACGCTGCCACTGCCAAATGTAGGCAAGCTTGCGGGGACGCCTTTTTATGCCTTGGCTTCCTCGACGCTTCTGTCGCAGCGGCACTGATGTGGTTGCTGACGTAGACGAGCGATCTCCCGTAGGTCTTCTGAGGCTGCGCAGCAGTTGCGGCTCCGAAACAGTTGATCAGGCAGCATCTGCAAGAAGTTCGTACCAGGTTTAGACAGCGTGCATGCCTCTACGCTGCCACTGCCAAAATGACGGCACGCTTGCGGGGACGCCTTTTTATGCATTGGTTTCCTCGACGCTTCTGTCGCAGCGGCACTGATGTGGTTGCTGACGTAGACGAGCGATCTCCCGTAGGTCTTCTGAGGCTGCGCAGCAGTGGCGGCTCCGAAACAGTTGATCAGGCAGCATCTGCAAGAAGTTCGTACCAGGTTTAGACAGCGTGCATGCCTCTACGGTGCCACTGCCAAAATGACGGCACGCTTGCGGGGACGCCTTTTTATGCACTGGCTTCCTCGACGCTTCTGTCGCAGCGGCACTGATGTGGTTGCTGACGTAGACGAGCGATCTCCCGTAGGTCTTCTGAGGCTGCGCAGCAGTTGCGGCTCCGAAACAGTTGATCAGGCAGCATCTGCAAGAAGTTCGTACCAGGTTTAGACAGCGTGCATGCCTCTACGCTGCAACTGCCAAAATGACGGCACGCTTGCGGGGACGCCTTTTTATGCATTGGCTTCCTCGACGCTTCTGTCGCAGCGGCACTGATGTGGTTGCTGACGTAGACGAGCGATCTCCCGTAGGTCTTCTGAGGCTGCGCAGCAGTTGCGGCTCCGAAACAGTTGATCAGGCAGCATCTGCAAGAAGTTCGTACCAGGTTTAGACAGCGTGCATGCCTCTACGCTGCCACTGCCAAAATGACGGCACGCTTGCGGGGACGCCTTTTTATGCATTGGCTTCCTCGACGCTTCTGTCGCAGCGGCACTGATGTGGTTGCTGAACGTAGACGAGCGATCTCCCGTAGGTCTTCTGAGGCTGCGTAGCAGTTGCGGCTCCGAAACTGTTGATCAGGCAGCATCTGCAAGAATTTCGTACCAGGTTTAGACAGCGTGCATGCCTCTACGCTGCAACTGCCAAAATGACGGCAAGTTTGCGCGCACGCCTTTTTATGCCTTGGCTTCCTCGACGCTTCTGTCGCAGCGGCACTGATGTGGTTGCTGACGTAGACGAGCGATCTCCCGTAGGTCTTCAGAGGCTGCGCAGCCTTTTTATGCATTGGCTTCCTCGACGCTTCTGTCGCAGCGGCACTGATGTGGTTGCTGACGTAGACGAGCGATCTCCTGTAGGTCTTCTGAGGCTGCGTAGCAGTTGCGGCTCCGAAACAGTTGATCAGGCAGCATGTGCAAGAAGTTCGTACCAGGTTTAGACAGCGTGCATGCCTCTACGCTGCAACTGCCAAAATGACGGCAAGCTTGCGGGGACGCCTTTTTATGCCTTGGCTTCCTCGACGCTTCTGTCGCAGCGGCACTGATGTGGTTGCTGACGTAGACGAGCGATCTCCCGTAGGTCTTCTGAGGCTGCGCAGCCTTTTTATGCATTGGCTTCCTCGACGCTTCTGTCGGAGCGGCACTGATGTGGTTGCTGACGTAGACGAGCGATCTCCGGTAGGTCTTCTGAGGCTGCGTAGCAGTTGCGGCTCCGAAACAGTTGATCAGGCAGCATCTGCAAGAAGTTCGTACCAGGTTTAGACAGCGTGCATGCCTCTACGCTGCAACTGCCAAAATGACGGCAAGATTGCGGGGACGCCTTTTTATGCCTTGGCTTCCTCGACGCTTCTGTCGCAGCGGCACTGATGTGGTTGCTGACGTAGACGAGCGATCTCCCGTAGGTCTTCTTAGGCTGCGCAGCCTTTTTATGCATTGGCTTCCTCGACGCTTCTCTCGCAGCGGCACTGATGTGGTTGCTGACGTAGACGAGAGATCTCCCGTAGGTGTTCTGAGGCTGCGTAGCAGTTGCGGCTCCGAAACAGTGGATCAGGCAGCATCTGCAAGAAGTTCGTTCAGGTTTAGACAGCGTGCATGCCTCTACGGCTGCCACTGCCAAAATGTACGGGCAGCTTGCGGAGGGACGCCCTTTTTATGCCTCGGCTTCTCGACGCTTCTGTCGCAGCGGGCACTGATGTGGTTGCTGACGTAGACGAGCGACTCCCGTAGGTCTTTCAGAGGCTGCGTAGCAGTTGCGGCTTCCGAAACAGTTGATCAGGCAGCATCTGCAAGAAGTTCGTACCAGGTTTAGGACAGCGTGCATAGCCTCTACGCTGCCACTGCAAAATGTACGGCACGCTGAGGGGACGCCTTTGTATGCATCTGGCTTGCCTCGACGCTTCTGTCGGCAGCGGCACTGGATTTGGTTGCTGACGTAGACGAGCAATCTCCCGTAGGTCTTCTGAAGGCTGCGCGGCCAGTTGCGGCTCCGAACACAGTTGATCAGGCAGCAATCTGCAAGAAGGTCGTACCAGGCTTTAGACAGCGTGCATGCCTCTACGCTG